>NC_056750.1:743756915-743834415 GCF_019279795.1 Protopterus annectens | reverse complement strand
GTTAAAAGAGTTTAACATAGCGACACAGATTTAAAAAAAGCAACAGAGATCTCCGTTGCTTTTTTTAAAGCTGTCTCGCTATGTTAAACTCCTTTAACATAGCGACACAGTGTGTAAAAAGCAACGGAGATCTTGCGATCTCCATTGCTTTTTTTTAAACCTGTCTCGCTATGTTAAATGAGTTTAACATAGCGAGACAGCTTTAAAATAAGCAACGGAGATCTCCGTTGCTTATTTTAAAGCTGTCTCGCTATGTTAAACCCATTTAACATAGCGAGATAAAAGCAACGGAGATCTTGCGTTCTCCGTTGCTTTTGCCCACAGCTCTGATGTACTGCGTAGGCATGCACAGTACATCAGAACTGCCGCGGAACACCAGACAGCTGCGGAAGGGCAGCAAAGAGGCATTATACAATGCCATTATTTAAGAAAAATAATTATTTCTTTTCTTAAATAATGTCATTGTATAATAGCAATAACCCACTTCTGGGTGTGGGTAATGCTGGATTTACCCACGGTTGTCTTTGTTTGGTCCCTCAGGCTTCGCCCTCGGGACCAAACCACGCCAACCGTGGGTAAATCCAGCATTACCCACACCCAGGCGTGGGTTATTGCTATAGTAAGGAATGAAATTCAGTACTGTTTTTAATGGAAGAAATAAACTGTATCAAAGTCATGATGCCTGGCGCGTAGAAAATAACAGTTCTGGATGAGTAAGGTGAAATCAGACATTAACAATGTAGCAGGTTAATTCACAGGCTCTCACCCTAGGGTATACTTACAAAAGTCGTCAACTGAATCTAGTCATATAAGCTGATCAGAGACATCAGTAATCATCCTGTTATCTGTCTATGGTCAGTTTCCCAGAAAATGCTGAAGGAGCAGTTTAGTCAGATGGTGACCGCCATTATCCATGTATAGACTGAGCAGTGTGAACCAGCTTATCTGGGCAGTCTACTGGTTTACATTCACCTTTTGAATAGAAAATAGACAATCTCATAACAGACCAACAGAATCTGAGAAAAACAACATAAATGCAATCAACAGCTTCATAAAACCACACAGATATCAAAATTTAATGTGCAAGATAACATTTAAAGAAATGGCACAACCACTTAATGAAGGTAGAGGAAACATTCACTCAGTACAGAACAGTCACTGGCAGACTTCAATTAAAAGTGAGTGACTTGGAGAACAGAATGAGATGCAAGAATATGAGGCTTGCAGGACTGAAAGAAGGCACTAAACCAAAAGATATGTTCCTACAAGAATAGTTCCCCAGACCACTGATCTTGGCCATCTTGATTACCACAAAGCTAGCCCACAGGTCCTTAATCTGTAATGAGTGCTTAAATGATCTCCCAGGATTATACTCAAGAATTCTTTAAAGTCCTACTGCATCACATTAAGGGTCATGGTAAAACGTGCTGGTTAACATGATACAGTATTTTGTAATTCATAGACACATTAGCCACAGTGGGGAAAAAAAAAACTCTTTATTAACTAATTTGCATGTTTATGAATCACAGTTAACTACTACAAAGAGGAGATCAATACTTCCCTTGGTAGTTAACTGCAGCAGACGGAGAATGTTCAAACAGGCAATTTCCCATCACAAACAGAAAGTACACATTCAAAAGCAAACACATACACAACACAGACGCCATACCTACACCTAAGTTGTCAGAACATCCTTGATGTCTCCCTTTCATGCCCTAGCACACCTCTCGTGCCCAGTGGATTCCCCCATCCCCAATCCCTGTACTGTTTAAGTGCTGCTACAGCATGTGAGCAGTATCCCTGGTATAAAGAGTTTCACTCCACTTCCTGACTCTAATACTGTTTAAGTGTCATTATGGCACAAGATTTCACATTAATCCGATGTGTTTAGTGATTCCCCCGATAACAGCAGTAGTTCACTGGTATCTAGTACATCCTCCACTCCACCATCCTTGTACTTTGGAGTAGTCCCTGGTGTCTCGCCTTAACTGTTGTAGACTCTGCTTGTTAGTCTAGAGGTGTGTAAGTATGACAGCTTCTCTCACACACATACACAACCCACTAACCTGGTGAATGCATTCACAGCCAGTCATTAGACATGCATATGCGCGCACACACACACACACACACACACACACACACACACACACACACACACACACACACACACACACACCTCCTATCCCTGCCTTATCACTACATTCCCTAGTACTTGCCTCTACAGCAATGGATGAATATGGCATTATGACCATATTAACTACCACAAAGTGCAAGGAGCAGAGGTGATAGTCTACATGGTGCATAGATGCCGAAGACAGTTCTCTTCCTCAGACTGCCTAAACCATATAGCATTGACCTCAGATATAGCCCAGTCCTGTGTTGCAAGTCTTCATGCTAAAATACCATGCAAGGCCTGTCTATGAGTTTGAAATGTTTCCTGTGAGGTGCGCATACCATATATACTTTATAAATTCAGTCAATAGACTTTAAGCTGTTTCATTATGGTGGTGAAAATTAGACTTTTAGAAGCTGTGAAGGAAGGCAAGAAACAGGTGTTCAAAAATCAATGTCTCAGGTTACACTTGGCAATATTCTGTAGATTTTTGGTCAGGAAGGGTGCATTTACTTGTATATGGCAGTTATGATATAGGGAAATTCCCTTACTCAATTAACCTAATAATAACTCAAATAATCGAATTAACAAATAACAAGGTGACAAAAAGACATCCCTAACCTCAGTGAGACATACCTCTCAAACATACAGATTTTCGCAGCATATCCAGATTTTTGCCTCAGATTTTTTGGTGTTCCTCAAATTGTGTGGTTTTCTTGGTGTTTGTGGCAAATCACGGAGGTCTGAATTCACTAAATAATGATAGGATATGAATTTCAGACGTCATATCCCTCAGAAAATACATGGTTACATGTGACCTTTTGTGCTAGCAACTTTCTAAGTTTATAACAGCAATATTTGAAAATTATCCATATTTTTTGGCCTTGTTCTCCCATTATTTTTGGCTTTGTCCAAATTTTCCATACTAAGAGGTTGAGAGCTATGCAGTGAGACACTGAGTTTTCTGCAATCTATAAATGAAGTGGTTGAATTACTAAATGACACAAAAGAACAAGCTTTTAAGATTAATACTACATTTCCCTGCACGTTCTTTGGCAGTGTTCAAGCTGCTGAAAGTTTCCAGATTTTTGAAATCCCTGACTAGCACACATATACCAGCCGACATGATTGTCATTGTGAGGTACCCTAATGCAACTCATTAGAATATAGGCCAACAAAACAGGAAGTCAATTAGCAATTCCTCATTGTGTTGGCAAATTTCTATAATATCCAAAGTAACAACAATGCTGTCTGTGAAATACATAATCAGGAGCCAGACCTGACAGGGGTAGAATAACTTTTGACTAGTGAAGTCCTTATATATCAAACTTAAATGTGACTCCTCAGTTTTACAGAGAAACAGGTCTGAAAACCATGACTATTAAAAAGTGGGAAACAGGTAAAGCCCAACAACAGGTCACCTGAGAGAGTCAAAACTGTACAAATCTACATGTTGAAGAGGATGAGCTTATAGCTGTCCTGACAAATTTTACCTAAATCATGAATTTGGTGCATACTGGTTCTGACTGCTAAGGGTTTGTTTGGCATCTCTCACAACTATGCACTCACAGAGTACCCTTTGTGTTATTTCTTCTGACATGGTTAATTAATACAGAGGATGTAGAATATGAACAGTCAAAAAGCATGTGTTCAAGGGAAGTGAGTATGTGACAGTTTGTATAAACTGAGATGTACTGAGTACTTTGAACTCTGAACTGTGAATAATGGAAAAATACTTAAACAAGAGTCTGCCTGAAAGCAGGAAACTGTGCCTTTTATGGAAGTATATCCGACTCTCTCTGTCTGCCTAGAGATATGATGATGTGAATTGTCTTATGTTTACGGGTAAACCTTTGACTGGTTAATTGCCCTTTATAATGATATAATTGGTTAATTTATATATTTTTTGTACTGTCAGCAATATCACCAGTATATAAGCTTGTTTATTCCTTTGTTCTGGGAGTCTCCCTGGTGCTTTCCATGAGGCTCCCGCACGTGTGTACTGTAGTTAATAAAAGCCACTGAAAGAGAGAAAGAACTGTATCTGTATTCATTCTTAATGTAATGTACGACTTAACTATTGGTGTCGTTTACTCGGATTTGAATTAAGAGCAAGCTGCAGCAGTCGAGAACTGAACGAAATACTGCTAAAGGGCCCACAACAGATTTTTCTGTTTCTGTAGTATTTCTTTTATTTTTCTGTCCCTGTCTGCTTTCTAAAGTTTTATGAACAAAATTTTTTTTATTATTTATACCTGACAAAGTTATGATTTCTCTCCTTCAGTCGTTTTAAGGTAAGTGGCATGCATTTCTTTTCTGCTTTGAATGTGCAGTATGAGAGTGGGGTTAATCCGGAAAATACTGGTGTCATACGTATGAAAGGAGAAATGATAGTGGGGTAAACAAGACATTTTTATAACGCCTTAGCTAAACCTGTGTTAAACAGGTATAGCTTATTGAGTGAGAGTGGGGTAACAAGACGTTTTCATAGTGCCTTAGCTAAACCTGTGTTAAACAGGTATAGCTTATTGAGTGAGAGTGAGTGAGTATTGAGTGAAAATGGGAGCGAGTGCGGGAAAAATAAATGAGCCAGAAAAAGGTACACCAGCTGGTTATATGTTTTATCAGGTGTCCCAGGACAGTTTTATGTTTTTAGATCAGTGGATCGCCCTTACTAAGGATGACGGCGATCTTGCTTTTCCAGAAAATGGTAGTTTTAATAAAGATGTTCTGACTAATTTACGAAAAAAGTTAAAAAAAAAAAAAAGGAAAAATACCAGTGTTGTGCTGGGCAGCTTTTAATGATTGGATGTGTGAGGCTAAAGAACGGGAAACAGATTTGATCGTTAGTAATCTTAAGGATAGTCAACAAAAGTTGAAAGAGCAGATAAAGGAACTGTGACAAACTGCTAAGAATCTAGATATAGCTAACGGTAAATGTTTAAAAGAACCACGCTTTAAGGGATTATATCCGGTACAAGAGTTAAATAAATTACAGATACCTGAATCATCTGAAGATGATAATCCATGGTCCCCCCCCACCCCCTACGGCTCCTCCACCGCAATATCAGCCATCACAAATACAGGATGGAACTGTTAGCTCCACAATACAGAGTGAAGGCCAGCGGAGGGAAGAGCAAATCATTCCTGACCCCAGACAGGGAGATCAGGTGATAGGAGGTCAGTCTAGCCACCTGGCTATAGAACAACCTGACCAAACAGATACAGGCAAATCATCCCCCAGAGTAACCCGCTCTAAGGTAAAGAAACAGCACAAAAGAAAAGTGCAAATGCTTTTTGACCCTAGGTCCAGTCAGCCAAAAATACCTCAAAACAGGAAAACTGTATATTCACACAAGGTTAAATATTATAAGCAATGCCCAATTGTGATTAAGGACAAGGATGGTTACATTAGTCCAGATAAATCTTATCAAAGCTTTACTTCCGATTCGAGCACAAGCTCATCAGTCGAAGCAGGAGTATTTCCACTGAGGGAGGTTCCAAATCCAGCACATGCTAGAGATGCAGAACAACCTGCTACTGTAGTCGTACCTAGGGCGTGGTCGGCAGTTGATTTTCAAGCTATTACTAAATCACTTCCGCCCATTCGTAATAACCCAGCAAAGTTTCAACGCGTATTAGCTGGACACATTTGTTTACAAATCCTACTATAGAAGAAGTTAAAGCTGTCCTCCAATACGCTGTTCCAGCTGATCTGATGAAACGTATCTGGGATCATGCCAATGTCCCCACCCCAATACCAAAGCATAACACACAAGGGGAAAACGGTTTTGAAGCAGTCAGACAATGAATAGTTGATGCTATCATCGTCATAGTGCCACCTACCCCAAATTAGGCATATTCCGGATACCCAGAGCCCACCGAAGGTCCAGCACAGAGCAGGCTGTCAGCTGCTTTTGTGGATGGGTTACGCCCTCAAGTGAGAGATAAATTAAAAGAAGTATGTTTGAATTGGCCTAGTTTGGGCCTGCATGAGTAGGTTCAGCAAGTACAATACCTATCTGACCATTTGGCTACAGAAAAAAAGGATTTACAGGAAAAATTAGTACAAGCACAAATTCAAATGTGTAACGCTTTTGGCCAACCTGGTCACCGAGGTAGAGGACGAGGGCGGGGAAGAGGGAGGGGTAGAGGTCACAGTCCAGCTACTCAAAATAAACAAAACTATCAAGGTACACAATTGACCCAACCCCAGAATCCCAGTAATCAGACTGAGTGTTTCAAATGTGGCCAGGTAGGCCATTGGAAAAATGAGTGTCCATATTTGGCTGAACAACCTGCACCATACACTGAGACGCCACAACAATGGAATTCTAACTGGACGCCAAACCCTCGACAGCAACCACAATGAAGGTTCCCTGAACAGAAACAGCAGCAGTTGTACCCTTTCCTTCCTGTGGATCAGGACGGGCCACATGTCATGTTACTGGTTAAAAATAAACCATATCCATTTTTGGTTGATACCGGAGGGACTAAATCTATGCTAACTAGCAGAACGGCCATGAATATTCCACTTTCTAAAAGTAAGTAAAGGAGTAGGTGTCTCTGGTATACCTATTGAGTATACTGAAACTGTCCCAGTCCTAATAACTTTGGGACCGTTGCAGGATAATCATGCGATTTTAGTAGGACCCTCAGCGCCTTTAAATTTATTAGGAAGAGACTTGCTTTGCAAAATGGGGGCCACCATTTTTTGCACAGCTGATGGAGTTTATCTCCAAGTACCTTCAGACCAACAGGACACTACTTTAGCAGCCTTGGATGATACCATCACATTACAACCGATGTGTATTCAGTCAGATTCTAACAGAAATGAAGACTTGCACTCCCTACCCTCTTACTTGTGGGCATCTCATGATAATGATGTAGGATTTTTGACTTCCGCTATACCTGTAAAAATAACCCTAAAACCAGGAGCAAAGTTGCCGTGAGTACCACAGTACTCTCTGATGGCTGAGGCTATCTCTGGTATAGCCCCTGTTATTTTTGCACTAACACAGCAAGGGATAATAGTACCCACCACAAGCCCGTGTAACACTCCAATATTGCCAGTAAAGAAACCCGGTAAACAAGCTTACAGATTTGTGCAGGATTTATGGGAAGTTAAAGCAGTTATGCCTGCTTTCCAATTGTGCTAAACCCAGCTACTATTTTAAGCTGTATCCCACCTACAGCTAAATGTTTTACAGTAATAGATATTTCATCAGCCTTTTCCTCTATTCCAGTACATTCTGACAGTCAATATTTGTTTGCTTTTACCTACAAAGGGCAACAGTATACTTGGATCCCATTGCCCCAGGGGTATGTAGAATCCACAACTTTATTTTCAAGGGAAATGCATAGACAATTCCAAGATTTACAACTACCATCACGTTTAGTTTTAGTCCAGTATATGGGAGATATACTTGTAGGCTCGCCAGACAGTAACGCATGTAACGAAGATTCTCTTTTAGTGTTAAAATTTTTAGCTGCACGAGGATTTAAAGTAAATAAATCAAAACTACAATATTGTCAAGATAAAGTACAGTATTTGGGACACCTTATTGAAATGGGTTCTTGCCGGATACTCCCTAACCGTATCAGTTCTATTCAAAATGCACCACATCCTGTAACCCAGAGGCAACTTAGAGGGTTCCTTGGTCTAGCAGGATACTGCAGACAGTGGGTGTCTAATTTTTCAGAAATTTCCACCCGTCTGTTGCAACTCTTGAAAAAAGACATTACAGACCCTCTACCCTGGACGTCACAGCATGATGACGCTTTTCAGGCAATCAAAACAGCCTTGGTAAATCCTCCTGCCTTTGGGTTACTGGACTATTCCAAACCTTTTGTTTTCTTTTGTTGCGAACGAAATAAGACTGCTCTGGGTTTCTTAACCCAGCAACGCACTGGAGGATACCAACCAATTGCTTACTATAGCAAGCACAAAGGCACTGGTAAAGAGAAAGAGGCTCGACTCCTTTATTGCTCGTACCACTCTTTATTAGAACTCATAGCACTCCAAAGCATGTAAAGCACATTAACGCTTTTCACAAAACACACTGCGTTTTCGTTTCAAATGACTTCTTCGGATGTACAACAGAATGCATATCTACAACTCACCCATCCTTGTGTATCATTTGAATTCATTAACTTATTAATCAATAAAACAATTAAATAATTTGATTTAATAAACACTTCCACAGAAAACCAAACAAAATATATACCCAACATATAAAAAGGAACACACTATAAAATCCTAACAGCCATAACCTAGTCCTTAAAACCTACTTTCTAATATAAATATTTTTAATCTTGTTCTACAATAATATACATTTAAAATACATTTTAAAATACATATAAAATGCTCCATAGGATAATCATGTACATTTTTAATATCTGTGTGTGCTAGCACCAGCTGGTGTAAAAATATAATATTGCACAAATGAAATCTTAGGAAAATACAATTTATAAGGGTGATTTAAAATACACTCACAAAATTCCTGAGAACAATGACTATTTTACAAAGCAAAATCAGACCATATAAATAAATAACTAAAGGTATTACTATAGCTTACTATAGCACTCAATTAGATCCGGTTGCTTCTGATTACCCAGCATGCTTACGGGCTGTGGCAGCTGCTGCCGTCTTGGTAGACATGGCAGCTCCACTAACCCTGGGACATGACACTGTATTAGCAGTCCCACATGCTGTTCAAGCCTTGCTTCTGAAGACTAAAACACAATATCTTTCAAATGCATGCCTTACTAAGTATGAGATAAGTTTAATGGGAAATCCTGCTTTACAAGTTAAACGCTGCCCACCACTAAACCCTGCCTCTTTAATACCAACCTCAGATGAGGGCGAACCACATGATTGTGTGCTTGTGGTTAACTCTGTTCTTTCTCCTAGGTTAAATTTATATGATACTCCTTTGCAAAATCCTGATTTAGTTCTTTTCGTTGATGGATCCTGTTTAAGAACAAACTCCAGAAAATTCCAAGCTGCTTGATCAGTCTGTACACCGACTGAAGTATTGCGATCAGCACGATTACCTACAGGCGCCTCCACGCAGGCCGCAGAATTAGTGGCATTATCACATGCATGTAAATTAGCTAAAGACAAGTCTGTTACTATTTATACTGATTCCCGTCATGCCTATGGTGTTGTTCATGATTTTGGCATATTATGGAAAGAACAAGGGTTCTTAACATCCTCTGAAACACCCATTAAAAACCATTTTTATATCAATTATTTATTACAAGACTTACTGTTACCTTCTGAAATTACTGTTGTTAAATGCGCAGCCCATCAATCCAATGACACTTTTGAAAGTAAGGGCAATAATTTTGCTGACTGGGCTGCTAAACAGGCTGCTTTCTCACAAACTGTTCAGAGTCACTTTCTGCAGCCGTTACAATCTATGAAAACATTTGATGAAACAGTGCTAAAAGCTTTACAGAATGAGGTTTCAGAATCAGAAAGAAGAACATGGCTGGCTCAAAATTGTTTTAAACGCTCTGATTTAATTTGGCAACATCCAGATGGCAGATTGGTCTGCCCCTTATCCATGCTAAATTCCCTCATTAAAGCTTATCATTTGCCAGCCCATGTTGGGGTACAAGCTTTAATAAAACAAATCCAAAAGGATTGGTTTGCCCCAAAGCTTTCTGCTTCTGTACAGCACTTTGTGAGCATGTGCTCCATTTGTTTACAGTGCAATATTTCCAAAGGCACAATGGCTCCCGCACAACCCTTACCAAAACCATTGGGACCATTTTGTGCTTTGCAATGGGATTTTATTGAATTACCACTTTGTGCACGTTTTAAATATGTTTTAACTGTTGTTGATGTTTTTTCTGGATAGTTAGAAGCATACCCTTGTGCGAAAAAATGATGCTAACTCAGTTGCTAAGAAACTTTGTTATGAATTTATACCTCGATTTGGTGTTCCTTGTCATATATATTCAGATCATAGAACACATTTTACAGCTCAATTAATTGACTCACTGTGTACTATGTTGGGCATCACTCTAAAATTTCATTGCCCATATAGACTGCAAGCATCTGGAATTACTGAACGCATGAATCAAACACTGAAAACTAGACTAGCAAAAATTACTACTGAAACAGGCCTCACTTGGGTACAGGCCTTTCCGCTAGCTTTGCTCTCTATGAGAGCTCAAGTACTTCCTACTAAAGGTCTTTTTCCTCATGAAATCCTAATGGGCCATCCTATGTGCACGCCCAGGACTCCACCACCACCCTTTTCTGAGTACGATGCGTTTGATCATGATGTTATTGTATGCTGCACTTCTCGTTTCTTTCTTACAGTGTTATCACCGCCAAGTAGCAGTGGCACAACATAACCCTGATCCTTTCAAGTCTTCTGAACTACAACCAGGCGATTTGGTGTACATCAAGTCTTTCTCCAGAAAAACAGCACTGCAACCTCGTTGGAAGGGGCCCTACCTGGTTCTATTGACAACATCTTCAGCAGTACGATTACAAGGCTCACCCACCTGGATTCATACATCACACGTTAAAAAAGTCATCCCTTCTGAAGATCAAACACCTCTAGCTTTTACAGCTCCAGATTCTCCACCTATTGCTTCCCGAACTCGAAGCCATACTGTCCCTGAACCTGATAATGTCTGACATTTCTCCAATTGGGACACTTCTCCATTCCAACACAATTCAACCGAAACCACCATTTCCACAAAAGTACTGTACAGCTATTTTGGTGGTTATTTTTGTTGTTCTCATATTTCTACTGTGGCCATTTCTATTTTAAGCTACAGTAACACCTCATTCCAAAAGAACTGCATGGCATCCACCATTCAATACCTACCAAGCTATAAAATATACTTATGCATCATCCCTTAATGTCTCCAATTGCTGGATCTGCACTGCCATCCCTACGGATCATGGGGGATTGATGCTAAATATAATTCCTTTAGGGATTGAAGAGACTTGGACGAATCTGATCTATGACACATCAAGAGTTATTTCAAAACACAAGGTAGCATAACAGTTGTCCGTGCATCAAAATGGAACTGTGTGTTTTCAAAAACTTACTAAAACCAGAGTAGGGTGGAGCCATTGTAACAAAACAGTGGTATATAACTGCACTGCATGGGGTTGTGTAACAGATTTCTCAACTATATTAAGAATTGCTAAAAACTCTATAGCTAACTTTTCCCAGAAAATAGAAACTGTCTACTGGAAAATGTTTGAAGGATGGCAAAATACTGGGAATCACTTTAAGTCTATCAATATCACCATTAAAGTAGAAAATTGTTATTTTGTGTGCGGAAGAAAAGCATATAAATGGCTACCAGGAAACTGGTCTGGCAGCTGTTTCCTGGGTTACCTAGTTCCAGCTATTCGACATGTATCTACATTACCTAAGGGAAAAATTCGGAACGTTCGAGAGGTCAAGAAGCCTGCCAATCTGGTAGGCCAAGTTAGCTCATGCTAGTACCAAAGGACTGTCCCATATAGACTTGGGTGATGATGTCATATCATGGGCTGGTATAATTCCGTCATACGGAGCAGTGAAATCAATTTGGGAACTGAGAAAGTTATCTAAACTGCTCGACATTTTGAGCAATGCTACATTTTCTGCCTTAGAACTAGTGACCGATGAACTGACTGCTATGAGAGCTGTAGTACTCCAAAACCATATGGCCCTCAATTTCACCCTAGCGGCGAAAGGAGGAACTTGCACTTTAATCCAGGAGGAGTGCTGTATGTTTATTCCTGACAATCAGCACGAAATTGAAAGTCACCTTGAATTGATTCAGAGAATTTCTAAACTCTCAGAGGCCAAAGAGGCTGATAGATCAACATGGGCTTGGTTGACCAACCTGTTCTCAGGTTGGGGAGGTGGACTGTTGAAGCTGATTTTGTTAATTGGACTATTAGCAATTGTTGCTTTTATTGTCTTATTTCTAATCAAAGCACTGATCTTGAAATTAATGTCTTCAAAAACTGGGAAGAACGTGCCTAAGTTTTATATGCCTGCAACTATGACTGTAGATAATGAAATGACAATGTCTCTCAATGATGAAAAGACTAGTAGCATGGTTATGCTAGATTTGAGGCAAATGTATGATAGGTTAAATGATGATGCTTACACAGCATCAAATGGGGGAGTGTAGAATATGAACAGTCAAAAAGCATGTGTTCAAGGGAATTGAGTATGTGACAGTTTGTATAAACTGAGATGTACTGAGTACTGTGAACTCTGAACTGTGAGTAATGGAAAAATACTGAACAAACAAGAGTCTGCCTGAAAGCACGAAACTGTGCCTTTTATGGAAGTATATCCGACTCTGTCTGCCTAGAGATATAATGATGTGAATTGTCTTATGTTTACAGGTAAACCTTTGATTGGTTAATTGCCCTTTATAATGATCTAATTGGTTCATTTATATATTTTTGTACTGTCAGCAATATCACCAGTATATAAGCTTGTTGGGAGGGTGGCCTAATGGTTAAGGTGTTTGCCTTGTAAGCAAAGGTGCAGGGTTTGAGTCTCACAAGGGATAATTGGCTAGGCTTAAAATGGCTCGCAAGGGCAGTTAGCTTAGTGCTAATCTATGAACCTATGATCAATGATTAGCAGTTTGATATTTGTGGACTTTGATATTTCAAAGTACATCCAATACAGATTATGATCCTCTCTAACAGTAGTGATCATGAGGTCAGTTTACAGTGGCTCTGTTTATTTAAATTAATTTATTAGGACTAATTTCAGTGCCTTAACTAAGTATGCATGGTTTAAATTCTAAGCTCAAAAATGCATACATACTTACACACACACACACACACACACACACATATATATATATATATATATATATATATATAGATATAGATATATAGATATATAGATATATATATAAAAACTCAGTGATACTTAAAGAAAATTGCAGCTAATGTCAAATTACTTTATGGAATTAATCAACAGAAAATGCAGGATGTGCCTAAATGTTTTTTTTTTTTTTTCAAGGGTGCCATGCAATGCACTTTGCCGTCCTGCTCCAATGTGCGAGTAACAATACTTATTAGTAGGAAACTAGAATGTTCAGAGGTAGAGCATGGGAGTGACCAAAATGGTTACTATTAAAGGTCAAAACAAGTGATGGTCTACTGACTACTGAAAGATCTATCAGGCCAAAATAAGAGAAACCTAGTCTTTTTAATAAAGATATCTGAAAAATGTAGAAAGTTCTGTAAAGAACAAACAGCAGCCTTGGAGACATCGATGCTGTGCAGATCTCTATAATGGGAAGTTCAAGCTCAAATGAGGAAAAACATTTAAAAACAATAAGTATTCTCAATACTCAAGCAAATATAATTGTTTACGTGATCTCTGGGAAGTATTAGTGTAGACTGAAGTTCGAGGAGGAAGATCAACCAGAATCATCACCACTTGTATTGTCTCAAGAAACAGACTGCAAGAACTGGGACAGCCGTGTTTCCAAAAAATGTTGTATTGTAACATGAACTGTCCCCAAAATAAGTTTTATGTCAAGGGAGAACAGCTCTATCAAATTAATTCCAGAGAACTGGAAGACTGATAAGAAAACCAGGTGCATCGACAGTGTGAGTGATTATAACGATTCTTAAAAATGAAATATTAAATTTATGTATGTCTGCTGCAGAAAAGTGATCTGATTTGCTCTAAACAGTTCAAGACATGTGTAGTTAAAGTCAATTTAAAATGAATGATACAATGCACTACATGCTACCTCAGGTCATGCCACCCAGAAGTGAACATTAGATCAAGATGATTGCCAATGGAGAGGTGAAACCTCGACTCCTTGTACAAAACAGGAAAAAAAATGGGTTGGATGCATGCTACCTTACAGAAAAATTATAACTAATCTGAAACACAAATCACCAAAAATCATTCACAGAGCATGCTTATTAAAGCTTACATAAGTACCTTTGCCATACACAATGGACTTCATTGAAGCAGAAGTAAAAATCAGTGAAATAAATACATTTGTATGCAAACCCAGTTTTCATGGAAATGATGCGATTGTTGATGCAATAAAATCAAATGACCAAGTCCGTTAAACTCTTAGTTCTCCTGCTCCGATCCTGGGTAAAAAAATGTAATATATATATATATATATATATATACATATATATATATATATATACATATATATATACATATATGCATATATATATATATATATATATATATATATATATATATATATAATCTTCCGGTAGTACTTATTAACTTTTTCTACATACATGTTGCCATTTTTTCTCTCTCTAATTCAACATACTCTTTTGCTCTCAGTACCACCTTATCATCACCAATCTCAGTACCCTATAACTTTTTCATCCTTCCACCCTCCTGTATTCAACTTCCTTATTCCTTTCTTCTGGTCTCCACTGTCCACCTTACTCATTCACCATACATTCCTGTCCTACCTTGTCTCTTTCTCTTTTACACTTCTACTATTCCCTAAATCACTTCCTTCAAAAAACAAGTTTACCAGTGCCGTCTCCTTTTCTCCCCAAAAGATAGTGTCCACAGAATATGTAATCAATTCTCATAATTTTTTTCCATAGGTAAGTGAAACCACTTTTTTAAATTTTGTTTAATTTCAACTGTATTAGTTACTCTGCGGTATAATCCCAACAATCAAAGTGTTTCATTGTAAATTCTGTCTACATACTTTTTACATATTTACTTATGTTCTTATGTTTTATTTCTGCACTGTTGATTATCTACACGCTGAGATTTTTCCCCAGGCCTCCAGTGAAAAGGATCTCTACCCAGTCTAAGTATCGCTGTACTCAAAAGCAAATAAATACAAGCCCAAATAACAATAAAAGTAACTTACAACTTAGTTGATTTCAATTTTAAAACTATGTATTGACATGAAATTCTTCAAACAAGGAGATTTTCCTCCACTAAATCTGGGTTCTAAAATTAGTTCTTTCATCTCCAAGGTATTCTCCCAGTCACCATCTCTCATATTCCTTAATTTTTTTTGAAGATCAAAAATGTATTTTTTTAAAGTTCACACAATCCTTGGAGTTTTTTCTCAGAGAACTGATATTGTCTTTGTTCTTACTACAATAAATGTGCTCATCTGACTACTGTTGTAAATTCCTTTCACTTTTTCTGATATAAAATGTACCGTAACAGTAGCATTTAGCAATACGGACAATGCCAACAACTAATAGACCAAGAGTACTCAAGAATTGTGATGTTGGTCCCTTCATCAGTCAGAATTAGGCTGAAGTCTAGAATTATTGCTTTGTCTGGAAGTCACCTTTATACACTAAGGAAAGTATTATTCGAAAATCGCTAAGCAAATGGTCATTTTGTAAGGACTACCATCAGGGGGATTCAATAAACTCTCCACAGTAACTTTCCATTGTCTGCACATCATTGCGCATAGTGCACATGGTAGCAATGAAATTCAGAGTCAGTAAGCTCCATGTACAGGCACATACCCCCCGCACAAACAAGGTAAACACTGTGGCATGATGATTACAGCATAAGCAGCTGAACAGCCTGATAATCAAGCAGTCCAACACACTGGAGCTATTCAACAAGCTATAAAGCATCTGTGTAGACTCCATGCTGTTTGTTTTTCTGTGAATTCCAAAACTTTTGGAATACAGCCATAGAAAGGAGTCTACACGACAGATGACGGGTCTGAACTGTCTGCAAACAGCTAAAGTTAACTTTGAACCTAACACCACTCTTAATTATTCAACTGTACCACCACCTGACAGAAACCTGGCTAAAAACTCACATTACCAGTGAGCAAATACTCCCCACAGGTTATGGCATACTAAGAGTAGACAGGGTAAACAAGAAAGGAGACTGTGTAGCTATAATATTTAAACAGCATCTAAATATCCAGATCTTAAAATCATCAGCTCCACAAATAGGCAATGAAAAAATAATATATACCAACCTCAAAATAAACCAAAACAAAACCATCAACATAATTGGATGCTACTTCCCACCTGGCCAAAACATCCCTCCACTAGAAAACCTCCTCAGCTGGTCTACCCACCATCTCCCCCAAAGAAACTATCATTTTAGGTGATTTCAATATTGACTGACAATCCTGTTCTGGCAACTATCCAACCCATCATGTAAACCTTCATGGCTTCACCCAGCTAGTCCAGTCGCCAACCAGGATAAATAAAAACTCCAGCAAGCACACTACCCTGGACTGGATACTAATCAGTAAGAGCCCCCAGTCATATATAACAGGCTGCTTATCAGATAGCCTCAATGATCACTCCCCCAACATTCCTACTCAAAAAATACCTATACCAAGCTAAACCTGTCATCTACTGTCAAATACGTAAAAAACTAAACTTTAACCCACTCACATTCATCTCATCCCTCAAAGAATGTAACTGGCATTTTTTTAATACTACCTTCCTGAGCATCCTTAATTACCATGCCCCCATAAGACTTTCCAGAATCAAAGCACAACCCTCCCCATGGCTACAGAAAACCACTAAGTCAGAAATGAAAAACAGGGATAAAGCCTGGGAGCACTGGCGCAAAAACAAAACCCCCTCAACTAGACAGAAATTCCTAGAACTATGCAATAGAGTCAAAAAGCTAATAAAACATGACAAATTCCAGTACTACCAGTCTGCCCTAGACTCCTCTCAACACAGCCCCAAACAATTCTGGTCCTCCATAAACTCCATCCTCCACCCAGGTAAAGTCAGTACCCCTCCTCCTAACATCCCTCACTCCTCAGAAAATATTGCTACCTCATTCAACACACACTTCACACAAGCCATACTATCACTAGTTAAACAACACAACCCCCCTCCCCTCCAACCCATACCTTCAACTAGTAATCTCCCCACTGCCTTCTCTTTTTCTCCTGTCAATATTAGATAGAGGCACAGTAAACTAAACCTTAAAAAGGGCACAGTATACTCAAATCAAGGGGTGGCGTAAGCCATACAGAATCGGGCTAGGCTTATAATTGCCCCAGGGCAGATAGCCTAGTATGAACCTATGAACCTACCTCCAACATAAAAAAAAAACTCTTAACTAAAGTTAAGCCCACCAGATTAGCAGCAGACAACCTCCCAAGTGAATACCTACAAATCGCAGCTGATGCTCTGGCCTACCCAGTATCCATCTTGATTAACCGATCTCTGTCAGAAAGTTATGCTCCCACACTGTGGAAAGAATCACATATAATTGCCCTCCACAAAGGCGGACCCTCCACAGAACTAACCAATTACCGCCCCATAGCTATTCTCTCTCCACTACCTCCTTACTAACAACCTCCTTTCCAATACTCAGCATGGTTTCCGACCAAACCATAGCACCACCACTGTCTTACTCTCCTTTTACTAACACTATCCTTCAGCATAAAAACAATGGCTATCTCTCCTCAGCTACTTTCCTAGACCTATCTAAAGCATTTGACATGGTCCCACACAAACAGCTCATCTCTGTCCTCAATAACCTATCCTTCTCACAATCGGTCACCAACTGGTTTCAGAGTTACCTGTCTGACCGCCAACAATCCGTTGTATGGCAGAATGACATATCTCCCCAACTACCTGTCTCCATAGGGGTTCCCCAAGGATCCATCCTTGGACCCCTTCTCTTCTCTGTTTTCACCAATAATCTAGCCTCTGCCACCAAACATGGCAGACTCGTACAATACGCAGATGACTCAACCATCATCTGCTCAGCCCAGTCCCTACCCAAACTGCAAAAAGTCACACAGGAAGCCTTTTCCTCTGCTGAAACTTGGTTATCCGATGCCCAATTAATACTCAACCCAAAAAACTAAACTACTCATCTTCCAACCCACCAAACATACTCAAAACAACTCTCACTTTAACATCACAGCAAAAGACAACACCACTATATACCCAACTGAACACACCAAACTGCTAGGAGTGGAAATAGACAATAAACTAAAATTTGACATTCACATATCCTTGACCATAAAAAAAGTCCACAATAAACTAGGAGCGCTATACAGAAATAAGCAACTTCTCACCAAAGCAGCAAAGATTTCAATAGCAAATTCCCACCTTATCTCCACCCTACTTTATGCCTGTACAATATATTCCAACCTAAGGCAATGTGATCTAAACAAGCTAGAGACCTGCTACAACAAAATCGCCAAATTCGCCCCAGGGGCATCCTACCGTAGTCACCACCGTCTCTCACTTGCTGAACTGGGCTGGCTTGAACTGCCTCACCTCCTTCAATGGTATCAACTCTCACTTGCCCACAAACTAGTAAATCATCCACTAAATGTCCCATCTCTCCAGAATCTACTCCAACCCTATCGCACCACCAGACCACTAAGATCCAGCAACAAAAATCACTTGCAGATCACTAAAGCCAATAACTCTGCTGGTGAAGCACTATTCTCTTGCACCATAGCCAAATTATGGAACTCCCTCCCACCCACAATTACCTCCATACCATCATGCACCCACTTCAAAACTTTACTAAAAGCGCACCTAAAAACATGCTGGATATGCCCTTGCAACTCCCACTCTAATATCACCCTCCCCATTCAACCACTACTTTTCTTTCCAGTCCACTAACTACCTTGATTATAGCAAGCTCAGATGCTCATAAGCCAGTACTTATACAGCAGGAACTTCTTCATGTAACATTTGTTAATGTCTATTATGTACTTCACAGATAAAGATTCTAGTTGCCTACTGATGTACTATGTTCTTCATCTGTAAATATGTTGCATGTAATTGCTATGTAAATTGTTAATCGCTATGTAATCCAATGTAACTACTGTCCGTTTATTTTAACTGTGGAGCTTTTCTCCCCAGGCCTCCACTGAAAATGGACCTACGTCCAGTCGGACACTCCCGGTCAACAAATATAAATAAAATGTTAGGGGCTGCTGCTACTTTAATTAATTTGTATGTGCTACAGGCTGAAGCTAATGCTGCTGCTGGTAACAGGCTTAGGCTGAGAAGGAGAAGAGTTTTCACATTCCATTTACTTTTACACAAACTACATGATGTGGACATTATACAGCATTACAGGGTGGAGAGGGGCACACTACATGAACTCTGTGACTCCTGCCATCCTCAACTCAGAGCTAGAGCCAGCTGTGGGGAACCCATCACAGTGGAGACAAAGATGTGTGTACCCCTTAAACTCTTAGTTACAGGTACATTTCAGAGACCAACAGGGGACATGCTGGGGGTGGCATCCAGGATCACCACTCAATTCCTGAATGCTATGCTCCAACATGCCAGTGACCACATATATTTTCCCTGTAGTTCTGAGTAGAAGGCCAGAAATATGCAGGAATTCTAATGTGTAGCACACTACTCTGATGTACTGGCTGCCATACATTGCACAGATATAGAAATGAAGGCACCACCCAGGGAACAGGTCTACATAAATAGAAAGGGCTACCACTCTATCAACTGACAAGTCATGTGTAATGCCAAGAAAATCATCTTGAGCATGTGTGTTGGCAACCCTGGTAGTTACCACAACTTACATATCTGGCACATCTCCCAACTGTACCAGATGTTTGCTATGGGGGATATCCGACAGAGTCATTTACTGGGGGATGCAGGTTATGCACTCAACCATGGCTGATGACACCAATCAAAACTGCATACACACACCCACTGAAGAATGTCATAATGAGGCACACGCTCAAACCTAAAAAATCATACAGCATGTGATTGGGCTCCTAGACACATCTGGCAGATCCCTGCAGTACAATCCACAGACATGTACAGAAATATTCACTGTATGTGCCATGCTACACAACATGAGGAAACAGCTTCAGCAAGGGAAAGGGGCAAGTGTCCCACCGCCAAGGGTACCACAGACACAGGCAGATGATGAGTCAGAGGAGGAGCCACAGCTGCTGTGGGTGTAGGCAGACATTGGCATTCTCAGTATGCCCTTGCATTGGATAACAGACAATGCATAGCACACTCACCACTTAGGGCCTTAAAACCTTCCTCCTACTCACATACATAGAGTAACACTGATGCCAGGCAACTCACACAAACTTTACCTCTCCAAGTATTGGCTGTGTACTGCTTGTATCAGACAGAGTGAGCCCTGAACTAAAACTGTGGCAACTGCTGTATTTACAAGGTAAGACCTGGACCTGGAATGTACTGCTTAATAATGCAACTGGGTGGCATATCCTTGTATTTTATTTCTTGGTCCAATAAGTATAAGGTGGGAGATTTCTACAGAAATTACCTTAACATGTGACAGCACAGACATTCTTGACTTATATGTGTCCATTACTAAGAAGTAGGCCTCAGGCATCAAAGATTCACACAGTCACACCTCTAAAAACTACTGATGGTCACTGCATGCCCTCTAACACCATGCATTTGTACTGAAAAATCTTTAGACAGAAGTTAGAAAGTAATGATGCACATTACAGTTTCAGACTTCCCAACCCTAACAAGATCATTAACTATAAAGTTGGGAAATTCTGATGCTATCACCTGTCTAACTTTCCAAGGCCAATATAAGTCAAAGGTCCAATTACTAGTTCAAAACCACAAATGCAGATATACTAACCACCAAGTCAGCTACACACCCCGAGCATCAGACACAAAGCTTACGTATCCCTGAATCCAAGAGATAGAAAACAGGGATATGGCATGGTTATCACTTGCACAGGGTATAGTGGGGGGGGGGGGGCAGGATGCCTAGACTGACAAAAAATGTCGGTGAGTGTGCATGAGTAATAGAGAGAATCAGTCAGATATTTGGATAAGCCAACAAATGGCCAGTCAGATAAAATGAGTAACCATTGTGTGTGTGTGTGTGTGTGTGTGTCTAAGGCTCTTCCAGGTGAAATCAGTGTGTGTGAGTGCATGCGTGAACACAGCCAAGCTCTGTGCTAGCTCTATGTCTTGGTCTGTCAGACAGGTGTGAGCTGTGCATGGTAGAGGTGGTAGTTCATTGTTGCCATACCTGTCCACAAAAACAAGCTCTGCCAGGAGTTGCACTGGTATGTTAATGCCCACGGTTCAGATGCACTGCTGGTACCTTGACTGATGTCTGCTTCATGAGCTCCCTTCACCTGGATGCTCAGGACCATGACCCCATGGCCTGTCATGTCTGGGGGTGGACAGCACACTCACTGATGGAGCAGTATAAGTATTGCCACTATGGGAGCATGACTGGGTATGGTAAAGTTGGCTGACAGCAGGTAATGTGGCTTACCTACGGCCATGAAGATGCCATTCTCCTCCCAGCAGATGATCCATCACAGACATTTGTTCCATGAAAAACACCCCTTGATCCATCACAGACACCCCTCATTCCAATGCATCATTCATCCAATCAAATGAATCGGTAACACGATGGAGTCAGTCATACATGTCAGACTGTGCGACATCTACAACCCTGAGCATTTGTCTGCAGCATCTATGGGAATTTTCTGTGGCTCCATGATGGCCCTAAACATATGCTGAATGGCACTGAAAGAGACAATTGCACCAGGTGGAGGAGGAGCAAGCAGACCCCTCTGAGCACCACTATCACCCCTCCTGCATGGCATCTCACCCACACTTTGGCTATGGCCGGAGTCAGCAGGCAATGAAGCTGTAGTAGCTACACTTCCCTGATCAATGGTCTCACCCTCCACCTGTCCAATATCTGAGGGTTCACTGGAATGGGTAGGAGTAGGCCTAGGCCTACTGGCTGTCCGATAGAATTTGCAGGGGATGGATGGATGTCAACCTCAATGTCAGATTTAACCTTTGCACCCCCCCATCTGTGTCGCATTTTGGCCACCAATATCATCAGTCTGCTGATATACTGACATCAGATGGCAGAGGGCCCACACTCCTACTGTCATGATAAAAAGCAAGAAACAGGGGAATAAATTAATACCTGCGCTACTATAGTCCAATATATGCTAACAATGTAACAGTACTGCCACTATTGCAGACTGCACAGCAATACACACAACAGGCCTGACATCAACAGCCAACACTACGATATTTCTTTAAATTGCTCAGCAGTACTTACATCAACATGCTTGGCTTGCTCTCTAAAGATGAAATCCTCCTCTACAATCCAGATGGTCTTGGAAGGAGTTATGCAAGAGGTAAAGGCAACATCAGCACAACTAACAATAACACAGGGGGTAATCATTTTACCACTTTATATGTCCGTTAACTATACTTTCAACAAGAATGTGGCTGACAACTCCAACCTAAATTAATAACTGTAGCAGTATTCAATCACCAACCCCTCAAAAAAAGGCATGTGACAGAAGTAATTGATTTCAATTATTTTATTATACAACAGTATTCAACTGTTGAGATACCAAAGCCTACCTGGAAGCTCCTCTAGGACATGCTTGCTGTCTCTGAAACTGTTGCTCTGATATCCAGCACATGCCATACTGCACTCTGCTGGGAGCTCTCTGGATCCCTGATATTGGCCAGGAACTCTTCATTGAGGGTTAGTGGTGGCTCCCTAGCAGGCCTTCCCCTGGTAACCATCTGATCATGGCCCAATGGAGTACAGATAGTCCTGAGTTCTAATACAGTGTATGCAACCTTTCTTTTCACTATTGTGACATTGCAGTCTATAGCAATGAACCAAAAGATGGACAAGTGTTATTTTAACTTTCTTGTGGCAAAAGTTTTAAGTGTAGGACTGCCATACACATGGCCTTGGGTTCAAATACAGGATATTCCATACACTTGCACTGTTGTTCCACTTCCCATTATAGTCACTCTCACTTATGACACTTGAGATAGTGGAGCTGATATTAATTATATGTATGAGGGTTGATACAGTAGTATTGTGTCACTTATTTAATTATTTATCAATTTATTATCACATTTATTATCAGATGTATGACTGTGGGCATACTATGTACTATATTGCTGCAAGTATAAATCTGCTGGCTGGACTGGCATAGCTTTCACATTTGATAACGCATACACAACTGCCTGTACATTCAGTAACCTTGGAATTTTAATTGCAATTATGTAAAGCCTCGCTGCTACTCTCTGCTTACCATTACGCAAATGTGTTGCTCGGGAGAGGGGCACACTACTGAGCAAAGTGTTTGTGCAATGGTAAGTGGAGCATAACAGTTTCAAATAGTGTGCGCATTCCAGTAAATGCAATAACTGGAATTGGCAGGAAAGCATCACACTCCATTGCTGTAGATCCATGGCAGGCGTTTGTGGGCAAGGTGCCAGGTTTATGGCACAGAGTTGGGTTGTCCACGAATCCAAGATTTTTATTGGACTCCTAATTATGAACCACAGCAAAAGGCTTCTGCAGGGGGACTACTCTGGCTCCCAGTATAAGTCTGAGGCTTGGGATATTTTGGCCCTGGTTGTATCCAGTGCCACCAGTATATCGCACACTGGAGAGCAATGTAGGCATCATTATAACCACCTATAGAGAAGGAAGAGGCATACAATCTACTATTGGATTGAGGAATTTAGGACTGAGGACATCCCACACCTGTGTAAGTAACATCTACAGTGAGTACTTGTGAGACTTATAAAGCTGGATATAGGCAAGACTGGTATTCATAACGGTCTTCTTTTTTTTCTACAGCTGCCAGTGACCGTGAGTGCAATGTCTGAACCCATGGTGCTAGATTAGCGAGGATGATGGAAACATGTGGTATGTATACAGCAAGAGAGTACTGTTATTGTAGCTTTAAAAGTTAAAGATATATATTTTTGAATTTTATAGTCATATCAAAATGAGCATTCATATCTCAACTGTAAAAGCAAATATGCATGCATTAGTCTGTAGTACAAACAGTACAATATCAGACTTTAGCCAGAGGAGGTATGTTCAAATACCACAGTTACCAACTATACAATACCATTACTTATTCAATAATAATTAAATTAAAACCTTTATACCAGTGGCACAAATGCCCTGATGTAAAGTGTAACCTGTATAACTGGAACACACATGTGCAATATATGCAAGTCAATGAATGTTGCGTCTTTCGGCTTATCCCAGTTAGGGGTTGCCACAGTGCAGCTCTGATCCGCTAATGTTTGGTAGTGGATTTTTACGTGATGAGTTACCAGCCCTGATGCACAACCTTCAATGAAGGCACGCCCGTACACTCATGCCTCCACATAGAAGATGCTCTAGCTGAGAATCTAACGCGACAACGTCTTGCTGTGCGGTGACAATGCTACCGCGGCACCACTACCGCTTGCTGCAATCTGTAGTACAGTATGCATCTGTTAGGAGATGGTGGTAGCCTTAGATGTAAAAGTTAAGATAACAGAGTCAAATAATTGTATTACCAGATTGTATGCGACATATGAAGGTACTACTCTTATCTTTTTTCTCTCACTCCAATCCTTATCTCTCTATTTTTATTTTATTTCATATTATTTACAAAAAAAAATTGTCTTTTTTTATTTTATTTTATGAATATTTTATTTTTTATTTTGTGTTTATGTTATTTTATTTTTTGAATTTTATTATGTGCCATCGAAATGTGCCCATGTCATCCATGTGTACCACATCACTAAATGCTCCACAGTACAGCTGGGTAGGGCTGTCCCACAGGATCCTCCTGCCCCCCTCCCCCCACTGGCTCCAGTACCGATGCACAGCATGTCTAGCAGCCAACCTGGCAGCACTTCCTCTACTACCCCTGCACTACCTGCACCCTCAGTTACTCCTCCAGGAACAGTGGCAGAGGTGATGATTTTTTCACCCAAATACAGTTGCCAGGGATGGCAGGTAGGGTTGTGAACTGCACTGTTGATACATGCCTATGCTGGCTGGAGAGGCTGCTCTCCTTCATTTTGTGTAGTACTAGGATGAGGAGTAGGAGGAGCTGTTAAGCACTCCAGCCAGTGGCAGAGTGAGGTGGCAGTGATGACAATCCAGTGGGTGAGGATCGATTGTCACTGTCACCCAGCTTGACAACCATGGGTTCGGGATGTCCTCACCTTCACCTCAGTCATGGAATCCCTGCAACCTTTTGTGTCCATCCCTGTGTCCCTGTCTCTTTTCTTACCTGTCTGCAATTGCATCCTCATCTATCCAATTTACCTGACCCAGACATGCTTACATCCCTTCCCCAACATTCCTCTCATTCTGAAATAAACGGGCATCTGTCCCACACACACAAAAAAAAAAATTGTCCCATACACAGTTTTCCATTTTGCACAGGTGTCTTTTTGACAGGCACCATTTGGTCCAATTGGCTATACAATATTGTGTTGTGGTCACCCTTCTCTCTGCAGGTGACTGACCAAATTCAGTTATTATTTTGCTCATATGCTCAGTTTTACAGTATTAAAGAAATGGATAGCTATGGTTGTTTCCTACCTTCCTCCTGCACATACCCGTCCTACTTTCCCTTTGGTCTTTACCCTGCTTGCACCATATTTAACTACGTTCCTATCTACCCCATTCTAACATCTTTTATCCATTCAAAAAATAAAATTACTCACACCACATATAAGTTGCTGCAGTAGCTATGAATCCCTTCACTTTTTGGGCTCCATGTTTGCATGGAGGTGTGCATCTTACACCAACCGTGAGTGATGACAAACAGGTGTAGTTTCCCCCATGCAATGACACTTAACACCGCTGTGCTAATCCAACACACAGCAACACATCTTGCATAAACATTATCACTCTGTAATACAAAGGCTTATAAAGTATTACATCAACCTGTATTTGAACCCTGTACCATCTGGTCCAAAAAGGAATGTATCAATGCATTAAAATGTGTCACCACAGAGTCAGTTAAGCCGGTGTATTTCCAAGATTCAATATTAACTGTCAGACTTTGGCAATATGGCTCGCCTTTGTGCACTGCTTAGCTACGCACAAACATGTGTATCTCACATGTGTATGCACTTTGCTAATGGACACACAAACCCACTGCTTGCCTTGTTATAGAAATGTACATATTATGATGTATTACTGCCGTTTACTGTCCATTTCCTGTATATGACATGAAATTACATGTGGAAACCTTACAGACTGAGGGTCCTATCTATTTATTTATTTTTATTTTATTTTTTATTTTACATTTGCATATCTAACAATATGTTACATATTTACAATACATCCATGTGTTGGCAACCCCCCCCCCCACCAGCACTGGGATCTCAGTACTTTTCCACATATACATCAACCACACAACAAAATATAATATCAAATGTTTTGTGCTATACAATGCACATCAATCTGGAAACATGTAGCAGCTATGCAGACGGGATCTGAAAGTTTGACTGCAGAATCCTGCACTAAGACACTGTAAGAGCACATCCACTTGTGCATGAATTGTGCCATTCCCAAATAGAACCAAGATGCTCTCCTCCAAAAAAATGAAGCCAATCTGGTGGTCCCCTGCTATAAACAAACTATACAACAGAAGGAAGAAACTGTTGCAGAAAAGAGGAAAATCCCAAGATGCAAAAAACTTCCTCACCAGCCTCAGTAAGAAGCTGAGATCCCTCATAAAATCCTCAAAAGCTAGTTACGAAAATAAAATTGACAAAGATTCCAAAGACAACCACAAGGCATTCTATAGTTATGTCAAGAATCTAAATGGCAATGCTCAGATCTGCTCTGAGCTACAAGAGAATGACATTAAATATACTGATCCCAAGGATATTGCCAATATCCTGGCAGATCGATTTAGTGCCAACTTCATCCCCCTCTCACCCCCTAAAGGGCCCATTTCAATACCAAAAGATTGCCAAATTCCAGTAATGATGGCCACACAGGTAGAAACTGGACTCTCCAAAGCTACGAATGCAGCATCCATGGGACTAGATGACATCCCAGGCTGTGTACTACATGAACTACAAAATGAACTGGCACCTCACCGAAGTGTCATGTTTAATCATAGCCTCACCTCAGGCTTTCTGCCCAGAGTGTCGCACAGCTACAGTTATCCCACTCCACAAGGGGTTACCCACCTTGGATCCTGGGAACTACTGTCTCATCAGTCTAACGAGCCTGATCTGCAAGGGCATGGAACGCATTATCATGGAACTTATAAACAAAGACATTGGCAACCTTCAAACACTGGACCCCACCCAGTTTGGGTTTGTGAAGGGCCGATCTTGTCTCCTGAACCTGACTGACTTCTTCGAATCAGTCTCCAGAACTGTGGATGAGGGTAAGGCAGTCCACACAGCCTATCTGGACCTCACCAAGGCCTTCAACACCATCCCAAACTCTGGAATCATAGATAAACTTACTAAGCTGGGCATAAATTCCTACATCACGCAATGGGTTGCCAACTAGCTTACTGACAGAACCCAGACTGTAAAAGTAGCAGACTCCAAATCCAGCTCCAGACAAGTGACAAGTGGAGTACCTCAGGGTTTAGTCCTGGGACCACTCTTGCTTGGCATCTACTTCTCTGATGTACAGGCCAACACTAAGGGACTCTAACAAAGTTCGCAGATGACTGCAAACTGGGAGCCATTATTGAATCCCCAAATTATGTGGATACTCTACAAAAGGGCCTTACAGAAACAGATGCCTGGTGTCAGAGTCATGGGCTCAAGCTTAATGCCAAGGAATGTATAGTTATCCCCTTTGGAAAAAAACACGAATTACCACATAGGTGGCAGTACACTAAACATCAAAAGTGTGATGAGAGACTTAGGGACACAGATGGACAGTGGTCTCACCTTGGATAACCACATCGCCACAACAGTCAGGAAATCCTTCTATGTGGCACACCTCATCACTAAGGGCTTTTCATCCAGAAAAAAGGAGGTCATTGTCCCACTGTACTCATCCCTCATTAGACCCATTATAGAGTATAATGCCCCATTTGGATTGTACCTCACAAGACATCTGCAACAGCTGGAAAGGCCACAGAAATACCTCACTAAAAGAATCACAGGCCTAAAGCAGATGCCATATGCTGACCGTCTAAAAAAAACTCCAGCTATACTCTGTGGCATATTGTCTACTCAGAGGCGATCTCTACTTAACATACAAGGCCATGTCAAACCCTGAGCTGTTGGACATGGCTCCACTTAAAGAAATCCCAATCCCTCAGAGCCACACGCTCCAGGCATCTAAATCTTGTCATCACAATGAACAAAACATGCTGGAGGGATAGGTTCCTGACCCAGAGACTCCCCATACTCTGGAATAGACTGCCCATACATGTCAAGCAAAGTGCCTCCTTGGCCCTCTTCAAAAGGAACCTTGATGATTGGATGGGAGATATGAAATTCACCCTGGGAATCATGTCAGTCGCCCTGCTAGATAGAGGTCCAGGGAAGTAAATACTGTGGGAAGAAATATCCAGGGAATTGTTATGGCTAGGCTTGTATAGGCCCTAGGGCCGATAGCCTAGTACCAACCTATGACCGATACACCTAAAAAGCCTCATCTGTAAGGCTAGGGAAGGAATCAGCATGGACCATATCCACAGGGACATAGGTGACCTTCAACAAACTTGACCCAACCCATTTTGTTTTTGTCAAGGGTAGATCTTGCTTATTGAACATTGTGGACTTCTTGGACACTGACTACAAACATCTGTATGATGGATAACAGGACATAGTTCCTATGTCGAGTTATCCAAGGCCTTTGACACTATCCTCATTCATGTGTCATAGTGAAGATGTTCTACGTGGAAATTAAGACATACAGTAGTAGAGGGATAGGCAACTAGCTCAGTGACATAACACACAGTCTCAAAGTTGGGGACTGCACCTGCACCACTAGCCACTTATCATTAGAATACCACAAGGATCTGTGCTGGGCCTCCAACTGTTTTCAAACTACTTCACTGATGCACAGGCTATGGTAGATAGCCTGTGGTTTGCAAGTTTGGAGATGACTGGTAACTGATCCAGTAATATAGAGTCCCCCAGTGATGGTAACATATTACAAAATCATTGGTGCCAAATTCACAGACTGAACCTTAAAGTATACGATGGCTCATTGTCTCCTTTGGCAATGAAGTACCCCTGCTAATTATGATATACATAGCACCCCTCTAAGCTCAAACACAGTGCAGTGACACAAGTTGATAGCAATCACCAGTTTCCTCACTGTGTGCATAGTGGTGACACACACATTCTACATTATGCACATCATACATACGGACATCACATCCAAGAATAAGGTGGTCATACTTCTGCTGTACTCTGCCCCTAACAGACCACTAATAGAGTACAATCCTCCCTTCTGTCTGTACCTCAACAGACACCTACAGCAATTGGAGAAAACACAAAGTTGTGCCTGGACAACTCCATGGTCTCCAAACATGAGATACATGGAAAGACTGAAAAGATCTGCCACTGTATTCAGTATCACAAAGGTTGCTGAAAGGTGACATATGCCTGCTCCACAGAGCAGTCTCAGACTCTGCACTACTGGAAATGCTGGACATTTGCGAAACATGGTGGACAAGAATAACTTGGGCCCAGGGTTCTTAACCTAGCCTATGACATAAAAAGAATATGCTGAGAAGACAAATATATCCCCTGATGACTCACACTCCTCTCTAATAGGCTCCCACTGAGTCTGAAGCAGTGCTCCCCTCAATGACCCTGTTCAAGAGCAACCTTGACAACTGGTTTGGTGATTGTAAAGTCACTTCTGGGGTGGTACTTATGCCCCTCATGTATAGGGCCAGTTGTTGCTGCTCACAAAATTGCTCTGCAAACAATGACCATTCAACTATGCTCAAAAAGGGTACTTGTATTTTCACAGAGCCTGTCTTCTAAACACCATAATGCCATTAGGCTAGTAGTCTCCTATAAACATACAAAGCTTTGAGCCTATGCCAGATCTCCCACATGGCCTGCTGAAGTAATCTACTATATGTTCACCTACACTCTTCGAAAAATCAAACTTGTGCTGTGGTGCTTCCATAACATACTGTGTTCTGTCATCTGTGTATTTAGATAGGTAGGGGTTCTGTTCTCTCTACAGTCAACTAGGCAAGTGCGTGTGTTGTGTGAGCTGTTGCTTGACATTACAGAGAGCATTTTACACCACCATGTGGGGCACTGTTATATTGTCCTCAACAGACACTGCTGATGTCATCAGCTATAAAATGCTGACACACTCCAAGTCAGACTTAAGCGGTGGTGCTTGCATAAAGTACTGCGTTCTGTAGTCTGTGTACTTAGGTAGGGGCTCCATTCTCATTGCAGTCAACTGTGTGTGTGTATGTAACAGCTTTTGCTTCACATTACAGCGAGACTTTTATACCAGCATATGGGACACTGCTATTACCATATTCTCCACAGCAGACACTGTGATGTCATCAGCTATAATCAGCTTTTTGGTTATGCAGTACTCCCATGAGGGCAGGCTCAGAGACTGGCCTGGAAACCAGGCAGAAGTTACCTCATACTATATTATAAAGATCACAGTGACATGGCTTTTAATCTATCCACACACTTCATGGTATGGTTTGTAAACCCTGTGTTATCTTGCTGAGAAAGCCCTGTGGTCTCTCCAGCTGCTGCATGTGCCTGGCAAGGTACATGCAACACAGGGTATTGTACTCTATTATGTTCTAATAAGGTTTGACTACAGTGCTGTCATATAATCCTAAGATCTCAATATGATGGCATGACTTAAGATGGGTACAACATAGGCCATTTATTCCAGTGTGGACACATGGTGGTCAAAGTTCAGATTCTCATCTACATGAGCTCCCAGTGCTTGCATCAGGACTCTTGTCAATGCTGTGCTTAATATGGAATTCCCCTTTTCAGACAGACAACATAACAAAGACACATTTCTGCATTTATTTGTAGATCATGTACATTTGCCACCATTCAGTTGTCTGTGTAAGCTACTCCTGTAATTTATCATCATTGGTGGACTCAATGATTGCACTCAATATACAAGAATCAGCAAACTTGTTAAGCCAAATGCCATATACTTTGGCCTGTTCTCTCAACAAAATAGAGTCCAAACAGTGAAGGGTCAAGCACAAATCCCTGGGATTTGCCAATTGTGACAGCTCTACTGCTACAGGTTGAGTCACCAGCTTTTGCAATATGTATTCTGTTTATGAGCCAACTGGTTACCCATTAACTGATGTAAAGGTTACTACCCAGCTGGAAGAGTTTATCAATGATACCTGTATTGGAGATTGTGTCAAAACCCTAGGCCAGATCACGATAGACTGTATGCACTGTCTTACCTTCATCCAGGCCAATCACATGGAAGAAATGGGCTGTGACAACATCACAGATCATCTATAGTGTGACTCATCACACACACCTTCATGATATGGTTGAATGCATACTCCAACACTCCCTCCATATGAGCTATGATCCCAGTCAAGGATGTACATCAACATGTATCCATGGGAGTTAGGGATCAGCACCTGATGCATGCATGTATAGAGACATCCTGAATCTCCTCGACTGTGAGGTAGACCAAAATGTCATCATGGACCTCTTCCACATGTATGCTAGTAATATTTCAACTAAGTAAAACAGAGCTGTGTGAGTTGCTAATGCTGCATCATGTCTGTTACATCTGATAGATGCCCTTAAAGAGGTCATTGAGGGAATGCATCAAGACAACAGTATCATCTTGTGTAACTTGACCAGGTGAAGGCATTTGACAAATCCATACCGAGGTGTCAATCAACAATACAGATACACTATCCTGTACTGTGTTTAGACCATATACTTAGCATTCATAACTCTCAACTGTCCAGATATTCACAGGATGTGCATATGTTTTCCCTATCAAATTTGTGGCCTTTTGCCATATCACTGGGATGATCTCTGGACTGCTGTGTGTCACTATTACATACATTTGAGTGCATACCTCACAACTATCCTGATTTGTGCACAATGTCCAGTTTTTGTCTCATATTTATGACCTTTCCCCATAATATTTTTGTTTTCTGTCAAAGCATTGGCATGTCATTGTGGAGTGAAATCAGAAAATGATGACAGCCATTTAAGTTTCAAACTGCATGTTTTTCAGAGAGTTCATGCTACTGTACAACCTATTATTCTATCCACTTTCTAAATCTGAAGAGCAATATTAAAAATCTGTCCCTATATTTGGTCTTTTGCCCCCCCCCCATTATTTATGGCTTTGTTCAGAATTCTTGCTTGAAGAGATTGAGGGAGTTTCATTCTAACACATTTCTATGTGGCACCTATGTCAGATATGTCCCTGTTCCTGGTTATTTCTTCCCTCATTATGTTGGCCTTTGTGCAGACTTGTTGTTGCCCTAACAGACTGACAGCTATTGGTGAAGTCCTGGTGATCATTGTGGCATTCTGTCAAATCTGCAGACTGTAGGTGCTCTGCTTTCACAAAATTGCATCTGCATTCAATTGCATGGTTTCCTAGCCAGCAACACTTCTACCAGCCATGAAATCTGGCTTAGATAGGCTGAGCATAATTAATATGAATTGTACGCTACCACTTGCCGCACTTGGCCGTGCAAACATCTGGTCATCTGACTTCTGGTTCCCATGCAACCCCCATTGCTACAAACTGCCAGGATTTACCACCTACATGTCAATAATGTACACACAAAAGCGTTGCTCAGATCTGGTGCAGCTTCTGAAAGTCATAAAACAATTACAAACTTTTACTCCTCCTACAGAGACCATCAAACCATGCTTCTTACAGACATTGCATCTCTGGCTTCATTCAAAACTGACTGTAAGATAACATCTTTATGGTCTAGGCCCTGTAATTTAATTTCTTACTATTTTCCAAAGATAGCTGGAGCTGAGCATAACCTCTTCTCTTCCAGTATTCTCTGTTAACATATATATACATTTAATTTAGTTACAGTACAGTCAGGACCCACTGTTGGTACATTTTTAACACAGGCAACTTTACAAATCCATTTTCAATACAAGTATCTGTGCAAATTAGTTTGATATTCAAACACATAATTCTTTATTAAGTTCTAGCTAGCTGGGCCTGCATATGTTACACATCCACTGCCCTACTTCTCCTGCCATAGCTGACAATACCTCACATGGTCAAAATATGCAGTGGTTACTTGTATCATATGAAGTAAAGGAAGATATGCATGGAAATTGTGCTTTATTAGGTTTTATTTGTATAAAGAAATATTGATTTCATATAGCTGACAATGAAAAATCTAACTTCTTCTAATAGCATTTACAGGCAGCAGTTTCAGACAGGAGTGTGACATCACCTGTTATATTAAGTGTTGTGCAATGATGTAAATAAAATAGCTTATATATATCCTTCAAGACCCAACTTTACTTATACCTATCATCCAAATGAAAATGTCTTTACTTTCACCCTATATAAACTCTAGAGATTTCCCTCTCTAAGCTCTCTATACTCGTGTTGACTTACACTTGACTCTAAATATATAAATACTGTAAATTCTGTATTGCCATTGAAAGACAAAAAAAAAAAAAAAAATTTTTCTTTTGCCATATTGCGCGGTCTACGATGTATATTATGCATGTGATTTTCCCTGTCTGTAAAAATGTGTCTCTTGTATTTTACCTTTTACATTGTGTAACCTATTGTATTGACAACTGCTTGTGGAGCTTTTCTCCCCGGGCCTCCACTGAAAATGGGCACTTCTTGGCCCAGTGGACTTCCCCGGTAATCAAACTGAAAATAAATAAATAAATAAATATCCAGAAGCAGGTAATCTGACTAAATAAACACGTTTCTCTCTCCCATTAAAATCTGTGTTGCACTTCTAAGCAAATTTCTTAAAGTATTTTCACAACTGTGGGTGTGAATCAGTGTTACTACTGTTGGTATTATTACCACTAGTCAAACATCTATAGTGTTTTTACAATACAGCAGCTATCTATAACTATGATTACTCTTATTTGTTAGTAACACTGACTTTTCTTATATTTAATGAGCTTTTGATCTTGTCTGCAGTAACAATTTACCTACTTCCAATCATTATAGGAAAAAATTTAAAGCTTGTACCATTGACAAACATCACTCTGGAGCTCATTCAGCATGTATAATTATGATAATCAATAAAGCAGTGACAGAGTCATCTCATCTCTATACAAATTATTTACGTCAAGTAAAATTCATGAGTTTTAGCCAGAGCACCTCATTATCTGCAGAAAGCGAGATGCTGCTTCAGACATTTGTTTAAATAAAAAAAATGCACTGAGTACTGTACAATTCACAGTTTATTAGTTAGTAAAATGTACCAGTTTATAATGAGGGGGTAAGGAAATTAACCTCATGTTTTAACTCACCCTTCATTTTGTCCCCATTCAGTCCGCACACACAGATGTTTATGAAGAGGATCAGGGGAGTAGCCTTCATAGCAGCTGCAGTCACCTGAAAAAAAGGACACAGAGAGGAATATTCATTTGTCTGAGCAGAGAATAAATTAGAGCTGTCCTTATCAGCTTTCCTCTTCATCCATCACATGCATGCACTGGCCAATAATCATTTCATTGCACACTTGCTTAGCACAGCTATCATTACTCCCAAAACACTTTTATGGCTCCAGCGGGCAAATAAAGTTCTTTAGCTTCAAAACTCTATTTCATTTACATTTCAATTCATCTTAAATTTATTTTATGGTTCTACAGACCTTGAGAAAAAGGGGCACCTTTAAAAGGCTTTTATTACTCCTGGAAAGTGATAACAGACTTGCACTGGACAGATTTGATTTTTAAATGAAGACTTGTAAGACAGAGAGATTAAGATCAGACAGTCGGTAAAATACTCACATTAGATGGCTATCATGATAATGCTGTTGAATGAATCTGAAGGACAGGGCAATGAAGATTATGTGAGAAGAATTAAAGTTCAGCTAATTAAGTTAGAACCCAGCTGAGTGTCTCGACTCTAGAATTCTGTCAACATCATTTCTGTACCTAACAAGATTGCTTATAGGTTAATTCATTCTGTGCAGCTGACAATGTACAGCAACAAACCGGGCCATTTCACTTAGAAGGGCAGTGGTTCACAATGGTAAGCAAAAGACATAACGAGTTGTCAGTGAGGAATGATGTGAACCCTCTTTCGTAATGTATTCCGATGACATGAAATTTAAAATGTTCTCGTCTTCTGTATAATGGGGAGAAAATGCTGCCTGTATTGACCCTGCTATAAAAGGAGACTGCAGTCCACCTTGAATGGAATATAGAATTCATAATTACAAGTTGAAAATGCATTCATGAGTATGTGCATCATTTGTCTTGGAGAAATCTCAGACACCTTTTTTGATTAGAGACGTATATTTATTAGAAATGACATAAAAAAATCAGAAAAAAAAATTGATGAGATGCCAAAGTGTTAAAGAAATTAAATTTTTCAACTGTACCAATGAATGGATTTCAAGCAGAGGATTGCAATGCATTGCCACAAGTGAACATGCCTGTTGGCAGGATACAGTGTAAAACAGGTGAAAATATGAGAAGGTATATTTTGAAAGTGCACCTGTTCTGGACAGTTAGTTTTAGGGATCTATCCTACCCTTCTGCATCTCTATGCTATTTTATACATTGTACCACCTATCTGAGTTAGTTTTAAACCAATCCAGAGAGGCACAGTTGAACAGTTAATTTTGTAGACAATGGCAAGATGTTACCACCCTTTTGATAAAGTAATATTTCCTAATATCTCAACCCATCCAACCACAATGAGTCATGTTTCCTTTCTCCAGTTCCTCCACAACAGCACCATCATGTGCCCAGCGTGCCCAAGCTTAGTTGACGTGGACTATTATTACTATGCCTTTTCTTTGCAGGTCTGTACACACACAATCCTTTTGTTGCATCTTACTGTAAATAACTTGTATAAATTCCGGCAAATCATCAGATCTCTAATGGCCCTTAAAAGACCACAATTTTATTTTTTGTTAGAGTAACTATCTATGTCCTGAAGGAATAAAGAACATCTCCCATACAAGTAATCAGATGCCAAATGGTCTTATTGTGGCAGCATCATTCATTCATACGTATCATTACTTTTACATTCCATCTTTCTAGCTTAGAAAATGAATAAGTTACTACAGATTTCAATGAAAGTTTAATTTTTTTCATTAACTTTGCAAGCGGACTGGCTAAGAAACCCTTTTTGGTCACAATGTCAAAGACAATAACAAGAAAGAAAGGTACTTGCGTATTATCGCAACCAGATTTTCTCGGTTGTGAAATGCGCATACCAGCACAGATAGGAGTGCATGAAACAATTGAGACTGTCTTCGTAAATGTGTAGTACTGCCAAAAATGTTTACATTTACTGTAAGGTGGTAATCAGACTCGTATGTCTTCGGATTACCTTCGGGGACAGAAACAGTGGAGAAAACCCAATTCCTGTTTTTTGCATTACACATGCACGCTACAGTTTTCGTGGCTGCTATCATACTCTCACTTGTATTTTTTTTAACTTGTAGAAGGAATTCTTCAGAGAAATCAAACACAGGCACTGAGCAATTGTTTTAGCTACACTTGCTTACTTTTAACCATTGTTGTATTCGCAAATTGTCAAAAAAATAAAGGTCACCAAAACCATCACTTCTGTGTTTGCCTTCTCTGAAGGATTCCTTCCACACAGTGAATACAATCCGTTCATCACATCAACAGCAGGCATGACATTTCAAGTGTGCAACACGCATGCAAAAAATAGGAAGAGGGTTTTCTCCACTGTTTCTGTTTCCGAAGGTAATCCGAAGTTATCCTCCACCAATATAGAGCCTGAACACCACTTTCCAGTGTTTCATGGCCCTGTTTCTACCGAAGTAAGCGAAAATCGCAACCGTGAATATCTGGTTGCGATGATATGTAAGTACCGAAAGAAAAATGCTTTTTGGAATATAAAGGAAAAAGAACTACTGCCATTTAGGCAGGTGACAAAAGCTGCATTTACAAAATATAGGCAAGGGGTAAACAGGGAACATGTAAACAATAAAAATCATTTACATTTCTCTATTAATACTTAGAAAATTGGGGAATCTGACAGAGAACATCCTATTGGATAACTGACATTCTACATTGGGATATTTAAGTATAAAGAGCAATTGTGCAAATTCCATAGCTTCATGGCAGCATATTAAGCCACTGTGAACCACTATCTTGTTTACATTTACAAAGAAGAGAAAGTATAAAAAAAAGTAAATAAAATTAAAGCAGATATTCTGTAAAGTAACTGCAGTACAGTTTACAAGGACTTGCTGTTTTCCTTTCCTTTCATTAACCATAGCTTAAAAAGCCATATTTAGAGTGTGTGTGGAAGTAAAGCAAAAGTAATGTGATTGTGTGTGTGTGTGTGTGTGTGTGTATATATATATATATATATATATATATATATATATATATATATATATATATGTATGTATGTGTGCGCATGCATGTACTTTTCAACTTCTTTGCTAAGGCAATTTTTAAATATTAACCAAATCCACTTATAAAGAAGTTTTGTACCAATATCGTTTTTTTTTTTTGAACAATTAGTAGTAGGAAACTAACTGTTACATTTACTTATACAAGATAAAACATTTTTCAAGGGATTAATCATGAACAAAATCATAGCTGTTTAGCTGAGAGGTACATTATGAAACAGTACATCTCCTCCACCGCCCTGCAATGTATGTATATTTTCATTCATTTGACCACAATAAGACATTTGAAATGTAAGCAGTCAAGGAAGTGGCTTAGCATGTGCGTGTGTTTCTCTGGTCATGTGTGATAGGCTGTCCTTGCTAAATCATGTGTGTGTCACTTTTTTGATACAAGAAAAGTTGAAACACAAAATGCCAGTGTCTCCATCTTATTTTTATAAACGAGAATCAGGTAAGTGCTTACATTATGGCAGGTAGGTGTATATGTAAAGTTTGATAGATAAAAATATTGACTTTTTTCTGTTGATGTGTGGTTTGATATTCTCTGTATCATATATTCTTAATATAACCATGCTTTTATGTGCATTCCAGCTAAAAAGGTAGCCAAGACTAAGCACTTTTTGACTGTAGCAAGCCCTCATATTCTTGCCAATCAGCTTCAAACAGTTAATAGCATCTAAAATAATCTCAATTATCGGTGAGCAAACCTTTACATTTTCAGCAATATTGCATTTAAATGGTATATAGATGAGTCACCAACATGCTCAGTTTCACAAATATGACATTATGATTGTGTTGCTCTGTTTTTATTGATCCCATAAAGCGTTTTGATCTTTCTAAATGAGATAATGTCATGAAGAATTTCTTTAAATTTGAATTTTCTTGTATAACCTTAAACTTTGTTCACAGCTTATACATTACTTAAGCTGAAGAACCTTAAGAATAAATCACTGCTCCTTAATTTCTTCACAATCTGTACTGGCTTTTTGTGTGCATGTGTGCGTCTAAATGACTGTTACATGCAGTTGTTTTTTCCATATAAAAAGGGAAATCTCTTAGCAGTCTTTCAAATATGATTTTCACTAAGTTATCTTTCTGACGTATTACTAGATCTTTATAAACATTTTATATGGCATATTGCCTAAACTTGCTCCTTACTCTTTAAACATACACACACAAACACAATGCAGCATGCTTTAAGAATTTAAAGAAATTTCACTCATGGGATAGCTATGTTAAAAGCATTGCCATAAAACTTCATAGAAATGTTTTTTTTTTCAGGAAAAAGAACATATTTTTCAAAGGTTTTGCACTTTAGACAAAATTATTATTATTATTAATATTATTATTAATAATGATCATATGATCTCAAAATATATCTTATGTTTCAACCTGGACAAATATCTGACAATATAGTTAATGAAAAATGATAACAACAGACATTGGTCAATCAACAATGTGTCTTCCAGCTAGATGAATTGTTGCAGATGAATCAAGCTCTGACCATATCTCTCAGACAACTAGAATTTGATTAGCAAGTTGTGCTCCTGCAAGAGAAGAGAGAAGTGATAAGGACTATTCTGTATCAATTTCCTACTGAGGGGAGCATTGGGCACACATCTGGTGGAACAGATGGATAATGATTTTCTCAGATGAGACCAGAGAATCTCTTGAAGTGACTTTCTCAGAAAGGAGGTGGGGATATTCTGTAGGCTTATTTCAATAGCTGAGGCATACCTCTGAGACTCCGCACAAGAGTCTGGGACAGAGCCAAAAAAAATGCAGGACAAAATGTCCAGAAATGAGGAAGACAGTTTAAATATTACTTTTACATACTTTGAAATTCACTGGTCCTACATTTATTACCGCATATTCCATAGATGCTAGTTTGGTTTCAAATATAATACAGAAAAACTGGACTCTTGTCTTGGAAGACACACATATTAATAAAAAATTTGATCAGTCTCTGCATATATCTTATAGACAAGGGCCAAATTTAAAGAACCTTGTTGATCTACAAAATAAAGTAGTTAAAAATACTAACAAGGGGATGCTTAAATGTGGACACTTTAATCAGTGCCAACACATTCATACTGGTCAAGCCTTCCTTATTAGAGGCCAAAAATATCAAGTAAATTCAAAATATAACTATGAATCAAAACCAATAGTTTATGTGGCATTATGCCAATTGTGTCAATCATTTTACATTGGGAAAACAGAGAGGTCTTTAAGACAAAGAATTTACAAACATCTTTATCACATTAATAAAGGCAACACACTTAATGCACTTGCCAGGCATATCTTAGATCACCCCACACAAATTTCTTTTTTAACATTTTACATCAAGAAAAATACAGCATTAGAGGGGGCCCCTAGCAGCTTAGGCTTGCGGAAAATGAGCTACTACTACGGCAAATTCGTACTTTTGCCCAGATTTCTCCTGGGCTTAATGAATATGCTTCAGTCATGTGTATTTTGAAGTTAAAAGCACTAAATAGGTAGAATCATGTTTTCTATCTTATTATTAAAACCTATTAGTTTTGGTATATATATATATATATATATATATATATATATATATATATATATATATATATATATATATATATTTGTATCTGTTTCTTAGCTTATTTCCCAAATATGACTTATTAGATTGGGTTTTTTTAGGGTATGTGTTTATAGTTCTATTGTATTTATATTTACTTTTATTTTTATGTATACATTTTACTTATACTTGTTGATTTAGAGTATTTTTTAAATGTGATATTTACATGGTTTTGAGATTCGGAATTTTTGTATCTATATCTTAGGTACATATAACTTTAAGGACTTAATTTGCTGAAAAATTGAAATTTAATTAGTATCCATATTTAACACTCTTGCGTTTTGGGATAAGTTGTCTGAAGAAGTTTGGAAATTTGTCTAAACGAAAGCGCTAACAATAAATATTGGTTTGTTGGAAGGTCTCCAGCTACTTTGTTCGTTTCCTTTGTGTTTTACTAGTTTATTGTTCTTGTGCTGTGTTATACTTTGAAATTTGCTTGAATAAGAGGATTGACATTAGCGAGCATTTTTCTAAAGGATATGAACTCTGCCATTCAAATGTCAATATTTAGCAAATAGAATTCCTTAATGTTATGCAAGAAAAGAACAAACGCTATAAGGAACAAAACAGAAATACTGGCAAAATCTGGGACTGATGACAATTATGTGCAGAAGTAAATAACAGCCCTAGTCTAATGCCTGGTTGATGCCCACCACAGTAGTGTTGTAATGGATATCTACAAGTTGGTCCAGCTCGTTAAGAAAAACCCATTCCACAAATCCTGGGAAAACTAACTAGTACTGAACTCTAATGGCAATCTCTGAAATACCCAAGAACCACTACTAACTAGTATTAACTAGTACTGAACTCTAATGGCAATCGCTGAAATTTGCACAAGTGTCAATCTATTACCATAGTCTCTGCATTCCTGTATGTGATTGGCTTTGTCTCCAGACTGTTCAGGTTTGGTTCATAACTTCAACAACAGACTTGTATAGTACAAACTCGTTGAGTTTAACCTTTCAAAAGGAGCAGCAATTACAAAGCCAACAATTCAAGATACCACAAGTGGACTTATTTGGTACTTCTCAATGAATATGAAAATGACACACATGGCATGTTAAATCTAGCTACAAGTTATTTAGGGCTGAATAATACTCTTTCAATCAATTCAATTTTAAAAGTAAAATACTTGAATGTGTAAGGGTTAAGCACTGATTACTGAATGACTGTGTACAGGGGAGTAACAAGTAAATTGGTTTAGCAGTGATTATGTGATGGTAATTTGAAATATTTAATTATGGTAGTCTTTAATGTATTTTAGTTCTGATGAAGTTCCGGAAACAGGGAATGAAAGCACTTAACGTATTTTAACAATAAACATGTCTTTTACTTGACTAGGTGTGTCGTTTTCCATATTCAAGGTTGTCTTAGAAGTTTGTGCCACTTCCTGTGGATTACTAGTTTATCTTTGTACGTGTTAAATCTAAGCCACAATCTAGCTCTTTCTCTAACTTTGTACTGTCTCTTGCAATTTCATACTGGTTGGAGTTTTTCGCATTTGGGTTCAACTGAAAATGTGTGATCTTCACTTAAACTATATTTTACAAATTCAGCTAACTTCATTATAGGTCAGTAATTTATGATTTCATTACAGTTCACAGCTGTTACCCTGGAAATACAAACTGGCTTTGTTATAGTTGGGTAAACAAATGAGACTGCAAAGGCCGGCCACAACCAATATACAAACTCCAAAGCAAAACTGTGCTGGCTATCATAGTACAATAAATGGAAACTTTATTCAGCACTTTTAGCAACATAGAGTACCAGAACTTCTTCAGAATGTTAAACAAGAATTGATTCAGTTAAACACTCCACAGTCGAACTAGATCACATGATAAAGAAAATTCTTAAAGGCATCCAAACATAATAATAGCTTCTTAATGTGCAACTGCCATAATGAGCCCAGTAATTAAATATAAAATGGAACACAAACCAAGATTTGTGTGGGAGAAAATGAAAGAAAAGAAAAAGGGAAAACAAAGCCTTATTTATAAAGTAGCAACAACAAGGAGGCTTTGGATGGGAGATTAAATCGAATGAGGAAATGTGGAAAATATAGGCAGTACAGATTCATTTTGGAAAGAACCCACATAACAGTGGATAACTACTCCAAGATTATAGGTGCAAATGTTAAGTTCAAGTGCTACACACAAGTTGTGCTATTTATTACAAAGTACATACCATGCACAGGATTTTATGAAGAGAAGACTGAAACAGAGACTACATGAATATATATATTCCATTATGGATATAAATACACTGTATAAGCATTCTGAAACTTCCCTAAATTAAAAAAAGAAATTACCCTTTTTAGAAGAAAAAATAATGAACTGTAGTGGTGGACTGGGAAACAGGCTTGAGTACAGAGAATTAAGCTGGCAGCTCAGAGCTCGTGTTATCTTAAGGATGACTGACAATTTATTATAAGGGTTTTTTAAGAATGAGAATGTCCCACATTGTGAAGAATATATTAATGCTTTATGTATTACTATTTCTCTAACAAGAAATTTCTAACAAGCATATTTACAATATTTTGTACTTATGCTTTTTAAGTTTACAAGTCTCTTTATGACAACTGCATACTGCCTTTAAGAATTTTTTTTATATGACTTTTTCATCATTGGACAATTTTATCATGTGACCAAGTTTATCACTATAGAGTATTGTTCAACATTCTAAAGAAGGTCTGATACTTGATGTCAATGAATGCGCTCAAAGTATTTACTGTACTGTGCTGACAAGTGGAATTTCATTTTGAAACTGGGACTGTGGTTTTATGTGATTTATGGGGGGGGGGGCTTGACAAAGGCATGTGACTATCAAGGAATGATTCAAGATGGGGTAGAGGTTTTTTTTTTTCAGTTGTAACTGTCAGTTTAAGCTAATATATGTTTGCGGTTCTTTCGGCTTTTCCTGGTTAGGGGTCACCACAGTGGAACTCTAGTCCGCTAATGATTGGCAGTAGATTTTTTTTGCGGGTGTCGAGGTGCCAGCTCAATGCCCAACCTTCAACGAAGGCACGCCCATTCTACGCATGTCTTTTGAACACCACTCAATCATGGGGAGGACATGCAGACTGCTCAAAGAAGGCACTCCAGCCGAGAATCGAACGGGAGAACCTCTTGCTGTGAGGCAACAACACTACCGCTGAACCACCGCGGCTTCAGTTTAAGCTAATATATAAATGGAAATATTCAGAAGAGGATGAAAGTTTGAGGTCCTAATTAGTCATGTAATAATCAACATAACATGCATGCCAGGTTGAAAGCTAGAGGTCCTAACTTCTCGTGTAATAATCAAGATAACATGCACGCATGCATCAGGTTTGGTCACATTGTAAAACTGCACAGACAGGAATAAGGATTTGTGAACCAAAATACATATGCAATGGGTGCAGATGTCCCATTTGATAATAAGCCTTTCTGGTTCCTGAATTTATAGACTGATGTCATGTGGACTGACAGAGGCATTTAGAGGTGGGTTGTTATTTTCAGGTATGAGAAAGTTTCAGATGAGCCATATAATAAACAATAGCAGGGTATGGTTATAATTATATTAGGTCTTAACTACCATATACTCAAAGCCTTAATCTAGATGCTGCACATTTCTGCTTCAATACAATAATATGGCAGTTAAAAAGTAGTTATGTATATACGAATGCAGCCAAGACAATTTGTGGACATAAATGGAAGTAACAATAAATACATGGATTTTACAAGTTACTCTAAGAGGACGGTGCAAAGGCAATATGCCACTGTATGAACAACTCTTTCGTCACAACAAGTGGGGCAATGTAATATACTTCTGACGTGTTTTATATATATATATATTTAACACACTACATACAATATAAAGGGTGGCACAGTTGTGCAGCTGTTAGGCACTGTGCTCTACAGTACTTGGTTCACGACTTCACTTCTTGTATGGATGTCTTCTGTGTAAATTATGAATAATCTTGCTGGGTCAATATGTTTTTTTTTTGGGGGGGGGGGGTACTGCTTTCTCCCAAATCCAGTAGATGTGCTACAGGTGAACATGAGCCACCGGTTTCCCTATAATTATGCACAATGTGTGTGTGTGTGTGTGTGTGTGTGTGTGTGCGTGTTCATGCGCACTCATACGTGTGCACTTCCTGCGATGACCTGGCACCCAACACCCCCAGGTGTTTGATTCTCTCCCTTGTGCTACTCTGTACCAAGAATGGTTCTGTCACCGCCAGTGCCACAAACAGAATTAAGCAGGCAACTGTACAAGAAAAAAATGCATGTGCAAAGCAGTGGAAGAATTACACATCATACAAGGAATTCTAGTTTAGTTAAGGAATGGCGGTAACATTCCTTTATTACCTGTACTGCATGGGAATAATCTGACAATTCAGATAACATCTACATGCAAGAAAACACTACTGAGTTATGAAAATGTCATCATTTGATAGTATTTTGTTTTTTTTTTTTTTACACAGAATGCAAGCCAGAAATGGAAAGAGATTTTGTAAAAAGCAGAAATAGACCGTTGCACTAATATAACTATACGAATGTATGGTTCAACTTTGTTATAAGGTACGGTGGTAGAATAAAGAAATGTTTCTGCAATGCTATCATTATCTAAGTCAATAAACCTGATGTGATTTAAAAATGTATATTTTTTATTTATTTTATTTATTTAATTTCACATTTGTTAACTGGGTTAGTCCAAATGAATTTGTAAACAAACCCATTTTCAGTCGAGACCTGAAGGGAAAAGCCCCAACATAAGTAAAGATAAAGTGACAATATAAAAATATTAAACAATCACAATACAAAATAACTGTAAAAAAGAAAAGGTTATTAACTTATTTGCATTGCACTGATAGTAAGCTACCCATTTTCAGTGGAGACCCAAGGGGAAAGAGCCCCAGCAAACATAAGCAAAAATAAACATACAGGACAAAAACTATTAAAAAAAACAATGCAAATACAAAATTAATTATAGAGAGAAAAACAAAAGAAAAAATTATGAACATTAAGGGTTGCACAGATAACAGTGGTCTAAATTTCCTACATGAGTAAAAACAATAAGATAATTGTTGTTCAAAAGAAGGAAAATGTACAGACATTGAAAGGAAGTGAGGGGAAAAAAGATAAATAGTGTGGAGAAGGGGGAGAAAGGAGTGGGCTATAGTAGTAGAGCTGAGGGCTTAGGAGGTTAGCTTACGCAGACGTTACTACCAGAGAAAGAAAGTGAGATGCAACAGGTTATACAGTAGGACAGACAGACTACGTGTGGTCAAGGCAAAGGCAAAATTGCAAGTTTAGTAGGTGGGATGCAAGATCCTTTTTAAAACAGGGAAAGGAAAGGTTGGATGTAAAATGGTGAGGGAGTTTGTTTCAATTTAGTGAGAGACAGTGTTTGTAAAGTAGTTTTCCAATATTCCTTTTGGCTTTATAAACTGAGAGAAGATGCTGATCAGCACTCCAAAGAGGCCGGGGGGGGGCAGTAGGGAGTATCATGGGCGCAAGAGCAGGGCAGGTAGAGGGGTTTGTTGAGTATGGAAAAGGTAGTGTGGAGTTGCAATTGTAGGAGAAGGTGCGGAAATTCCAGACACTGAAGTTTATTTAGTGAGAGGCAGTGATGTGAAGAGAGTGGTTGGTTTAGAATAAATCGGGCAATTTTGTTGCTTCTTCCAGTTTCTGCGTTGAGGTAGTTTGGATATTGCTAAGGATAGGGGAAGCATACAGAACACCAAGTAAGAGAAATGCATGTGCAAGTGTGCGTTTAGTGGCCGTAGTGAGGAATTTTTTGTTCGATAAAGTAGTCCAAGTTTTTGGTAGGTTTTTTTTAAGGCCTGTTGCATGTGCAAGTCAAATTTTAGTTTGTCATCAATTATTACCCCGAGGAGTTTGGTGTGTGAGGCAAGGGAGATAGTGGTGCCATCTAGGGAGGAAAGAGAAAAGTTGGATTAAGGTGAGAGTGTGTCTGAGGTAGGAAGAGAAGGAGTTGAGTTTTCTTTGGGTTAAGGATTAGTTGATTGTTTCTGAGCCATTTTTCAACAGAGATAAAGGAATTCATGTTAGTGTGTGTAGTTCAGAGATAGTACTGGAGATAGATAAGAGAGTAGAGTCATCTGTGTATTGTATTATAGATGAGAGACTGCAGGATGAATGTAGGTTGTTGGTACAAATGTTGAAAAGGAGCCTTGGGGTACTCCTGTTTGATCAAGTAAGGGTGAGAAAGCCTGCTGCCATCTAACAGCTTGTTTTCTGCCAGTAAGGTAGGATTGGAACCAGCCAAGAGTAGAAGGAGAGAGGTTTAGGTCTGAGAGTTTGTTAACAAGGATGGGATGATAGACAGTGTCAAAGGCTTTAGAGAGATCAAGGAATAGACAGAAGATGAGGAGGTTGTTGTCCCTAGCTTCTGCAACCTTTTGAGTAAAGGATAGTAAGGCAGTCGAGGCATTGTGTTTAGGGCGGAAACCATGTTGCAAGAGGGTAAGGAGATTTTCATGAATGAGATAGGACAGTAGTTGAGTATGTATACATTTTTCAAGGATCTTAGACAGAAGTGAGAAAACAGCAGCATCTACACTGATTTATGACTTCACTAATTTTAGAAAGTACAGTCCTCTCTATCACATTTGGACATCAGTTTTCAGGCATGAAAATTATTTATAACATTTGTCTCTTTACTTTAGCTGTACCTACTATTATGCACTCTAAACCTTAACGCACCTTTCTGGTAATTAGTTACATTACTATCATGACCACTATTCTTACTACTGTGGCAAGTTATCTGTAGCTACATCTGCCCTCAGCTTGGCATGCTGCCACATTTCCTTGTACACTTAACCAAGAACTATTCTGGTTAATGACTCTTTCATTCCTTTGAAGAGTAAAACTACTGGGAATCAGTGACCACCTTAGTGTCCAATTTGGGGGGGGGAGGGGTAAAGGCAAAACAAGGTCTATATTCTCACTTTAAAATTGTAGCTTGTTGGCACTGAAGGGTGAAGCCCTGACTAGGATCCATGTAGTCTGCCTTTGACTAGTGGCCTATGCACTGAAGGAGCCAATACAGCATAGGAGGATGATGATAAGGCAAATATAACTCTGAGGCAGTTTGGTGGCACAATGGTGATGTGCCCTTTGTCTGAATCTGGCCCCTAACTTGGAACCAAGATAAAACTGGAGTCTTACCAGTTAATGTGCCTGGGAGAGCAATGAGGACTACCACACAGCAGACATGAGGATTGAACCTTTACAACTCCAACACTGTATTCAGATCTGAATATATCTTCAATCTTATCAGCGGATTAGGTTCATAGATTAGTACTAGGCTAACTCTCCTTGTGAGTCATTTTAAGCCTAGACAATTATCCCCTGTGAGATTCAAACCCTGTACCTTGTGTTTGTAAGGCAAACACCTTAACCAGTGGGCCACCCTCCCAACCCAGCCAAGAGTAGAAGGAGAGAGGTTTAGGTCAGAGAGTTTAACAAGGATGGGATGAGAGACAGTGTCAAAGGCTTTAGAGAGATCAAGGAATAGACAGAAGATGAGGAGGTTGTTGTCCCTAGCTTCTGCAACCTTTTGAGTAAAGGCAGTCGAGGCATTGTGTTTAGGGCGGAAACCATGTTGCAAGGGGGTAAGGAGATTTTCATGAATGAGATAGGACAGTAGTTGAATAGTAGTTGAACTGATTAAAGCATACTCAATCAACCAGCTAAAGCCTCGTACAGTATTACATCCCTGGATACCTGCTTTCTCTCCACTCAGTGAGCAGGGCACTGTCCTGTAGCTATAAGAATTTCTTCTCTTTCCAAACAGGATCTACCTAACAGAGAGCTACATCAGCTTGAGGCCTAGCATGCACAGGCCCAAATGAATGGCATAATAGTATGTACAACTGGATCTAAATTCAGCTATAGCTTATCTCAGAATTTATTTTGACTAGATGGATTGCCAGTGTTGAACAAGCACACACATAAAGGCTGGTTACTGATTTGCTGCATATACGTACCACTTCCCTGTGATTTTCATTGGACTATGTTTGCTGTCTGTCATGGGTTTCCAGCAGCACACATTGTAAACCACTAAGCAAACTCTATAGTTATACCTCTGACTGTTTTTTTTAACAATCCCAACAGTGCACTACTGCTGTTTCCCCAATGTTTTAAAACCTCAGTGAATGAGGCCAGCAATGAAATGTTTATGCTCATTATATCTGCTTCCCTTGCCTACATTCTATTCATGTGGTACACTGTTGGCAGTCTCAGGCTGTTTAAGTATTGTACTACAGGGCAGTGGCGGCTGGTGACTTCAAATCAAAGGGGGGCTGCAGAAGACAGCTGAATGGGTGGGGTCAATGTGAAGGGGTATGGCCAACTAGAAAGGGGAGGAGCTATGCTCAAAACCACAAAAACTAACTAAATGCACTGCCCTGGGTGCCAAACCGCCATTATGAGAGTCCAATCAAGACAAAATGAAGTGTAGAAGAATACAAATATTTCAATGCATTGGCTGCATGACAGCTTACTTAATATCTAGATGGAAACAAAAAGGTTGTGAGGCATGAAAAAATAAATTACTTTTTAAATACATTAATGGAATGCCAGTTAAAATCAAGTATAAGAAAAACAAGCAGCAGTCAACTCAAACCACTTCTTGCACTGCAGTTCTAATTATAATTTATATTCAGCTTTATTAAAGTACCAAGTAACATGCTGAAAGTAGAAATCTCTGATGCCCCCACTTGTAAAAATGTTTCTTATCCAAAAAAAAGACCTGCTGCCTGACAACTATCTACTTGTTTCACGGGGAAAACATGATCAAATTAAAAATGAAAAGCAAACAAGAAATAAGCTCAAGATACATTGCTTAAAAGGATTACTGTACAGGTTATGGACCACACGATTGGCATTCTGTTTAGTTTACGGGTAAAGCCTGCAGAGAAGACTGGAAGTCTCCAAGTGTAATGAGCTTCTTAAAATAATGTAATCCTGCCCTTTATTACAAATACTGTCATATGCATTTCAATACCCAAGGCTTATACATTATCTAGTTAAGTATTCTCTACATGGCAACAGCAGAAAGGCTTTCAATGTTGGCAGTTCTTTAACAGTATGCTTATTAAAGCTTACTTGCATCTTATGATCTCAGCCAAGCTTACCTGATGGTCATTAAAGTATTACTACTTAAACACAGAGCAACAGGCACTTTGAGTAATAAGCATAAATCAACAGTACAAAAAATATGACAGAAACCAAACCATTCTGCAAAAATCAAGGACAGATGAAAAGCCGCTCTAATACTTGTGTCTACCTTGGATGGGGGGATACTCTGCACATTTACACTGCATAACTACTCCTTGCCTTGCTTCGAGACATCCACACTCACTACATGGGGGAGTGGGGTGCAAAAAGTATGTCACAATTTGAAATGTCTCTGGCTGACTGTGATTGCCCTGACACATTTACAGGGTAAATTTCCCTACCATTTAGGATGTGAATTTTAATGTCTGTAACACCTTTGCAGTGTATTGGCAACTTGTATTCCTGACTCAGACTAATCACTGTCACATAATGTTTTTCTTTTTTTAACACGAGTCATTCATCAGTTAAAGCATGGGCAACATTTGGATATCTGTGATGAATTTTTAAATGAGTATCCATCCACAGCAGAACTAAATGAGGCAACACCAATGACATTAGAGTACATGTTCTTTAAAATGTGACAGAACAGACATTGTCTTCATTTGATAGTGACTTACAATAAAAAAAAAACACCTGTAATGTGCATTTAAGAACATGTAATATCTTACAAACACTATTAAACAAGACATTGATGCGACAAGAATATGAAAATGTTAATTTGCTTCTTTTCATCATCACTATTATAAGCAGTATAGTTATCACATAACGGGACCCACATTTCTGTATGATTTATTATTATTTCAGTGAGCTGTCACAAGTTATTTTAACTAACATAGAACCTTACTAAGTTGTTAGAGGCAATTTCACTGCTTGTCACAATAAAAACAGAATTTCAATAAACACCCTTCTTTTCTGATGGCACTAATTCGTTGCTTATTTATTTGTGTATTCTTGTTGTAAATTGCTATTCATGTGAAACATGAGCACATCTGTGATCTGCCACAGAATTTAATCATCAGAAACAGTTTATACATTAGCACTTCTTCATCTTCAAACTTTCCAGTGTTGCACTCAGACTAAACTTTAGTCTATATTAGTAATATTTCCGTTGCCAGAAATACGCAACTAATGATGTCCCTACCCTCCAGAGGCACTAATCTGAAACAAATAGAAATGAAAACTATTTCTATATTGTCACAGTCATCTCTGCCATCCTGGAAAATTTTAAAGAAAACATATTGCTGTTCGTGAATCATGCTGAAAGTCATTTTCTAAACACTGTTCTATAGCTGTACCCTGTTCAAGAAATCCCACCAGAGTCTGTTCTGCAATTACTTCCATTATGCCCCCAGATGCTAAAGTAAGGTTTGAATATTCATGCCAGTCTTTAGAAGGTAAGTGTGTACTTTAATTTTTTTTTGTGTTATGAGTTTGCCCAAAAAAATACTTCAGAGGTCAAAATGAGCATTGAAGAGAAACCCAGAATAATTTAGGTGTATGACAATTTGTCAAACATCAATGTATGAGCAGTAGCAAATAATATGTATATGAAGATGATTGCAGTTTCCCTGGCACATCATTGAGTTTTCTTCTGGAAAACTGTCATTCAAATTACAACCCAAAGTCAGATACACAAATGTACAGAAATTCATCTCTTTCAGACAGGTGACAATCACCAACACCAAAACACTATTTTGCATATAGGCAGAGAGCTCCCTTACTTATAATAATCTCCATATCAAGGACTATTAAAGCTACTATGTTCACAAGTCCAAAACTCCCTTCTTTGTGGTCAAGAGAGTACCATTTAAGATCAATGAGTGACTAATGCAATTAAAATTCACATATGTTTAATGATCAGTAAGGTATATAGACATATTAAAGAATATATATTGTAAAGAGGCATTAGATATAATGTGCACTCATCAACAGCCTTTAACCGAATAACAGTCATGAAGAAATCACATGGGCCACAGACAATTACCCAGATGTAGTTACACTATAATCACAAATATACTCTATTCGCTTTCTTTAAAAGAAAGTTAACATATGTATAAGCTACAAATAATTACAAATAACTGAAATACCTACAACCACGCAGTGCCATGTGATATACAATTAAACAGTGAGAACTGAAGCATTGGTGTGCCGTTCAGAAAATTCATCACCAAAAAGCTTCGGATGACTGCAAAGTCATTTCATTGTATCAGTTTCTTACATATTTGAATACTGATTCACAGTGGGTTGATTTTGAACACTGATCCTGTTTGCAGTGGTAACTTGTTGATCATCCACATTAATATCATGATCAGTATGACTAAGTTTTTGACTCTCCATTTCTTGATAATGAGATTGAGATAAAGTTTGGAAACATTTTTATAACGAGAAGGTAGCAGTATTGATGACGCTCTCTGTCTTGAGTAGCAGTTTTATTAATTTGGGTGTTGAATAATTGAACTTTCTCCAGATCAGACTAATTAATTACATACATTTGGCCAGTCAATAAACCCTATATGGTCCTCTAAGTCGATGTACACATTGCATCATAAAACGCACATGGCAGTGCACAGTTTTTTATTCCACAGTTCATAAGTAGGTACTAGGTTATTGGCCCAAGGGCCTATGTAAGACTAACCAACAAGATTCCCTGGCTTATGCCACCCAGGAAAGTTATTTTCCTGTGCTACTGTCGAGCAGAGACACAGAAGTGATCCCCAGGTATATTTCCTATTTCCCTTTCAACTCAACAAGATTTTTCTTGAGTGCTAATGAAGAACTTTGCTTAACATAGATGGGTAGCACGTTCCAGAGTATGGGAAGTCTCTGGGACAGTAATCTATCCCTCTAGCATGTCCTGTTTATTGTAGTGACAAGGTTTAGGCTCCTAGAGTATGTAGCTCGGAGGGATTGGGATTTCTTTAGGTGTAGCATGTTCAACAGCTCAGGGTTTGACATAGCTTTACATATTAGGCAAAGATGACCTCGAGTAGGCGATATGCTATGGAGTAAAGCTGGAGGTTTTTTGAGATGGTCAGTGTAGGGCATTTGTTTGAGGCCAGTAATCCTCTATGTGAGGCACTTCTGTGGCCTTTCCAGCTGCTGCAGATGTCTTGTGAGGTACATTCCAAAAGGGGCATTGGACTTTATAATGGGTCTAATGAGTATTGAGTAGAGGGGAACAATGACCTCTTTTTTCCTGGAAGAGAACCCTTTTATGATGAGGTGTGCCACGTAGAAGGAGTTCCTGACTACTGTGGCGATGTGACTATCAAAGGAGAGACTACTGTTCACCTGGGTCCCAAGGTCTCTTATCATACATTCGGTGTTAAGTAGATTGCTACCTATGTGGTAGTTCATGAGTACAGAGTTTTTACCAAAGGGGATGACACTGCACTTTTTGGCATTGAGCTTGAGGCCATGGCTCTGACACCAAGCATCTGACTCAGTGAGGCCCTTCTGTAGGATGTCTACATCATTTGAGGACTTGACTATGGCTCCTAGTTTGTAGTCATCTGCGAACTTCGTTAGCCAGAGGCCTTCTGTGTTAGCCTGTACTTCAGAGAAGTAGATACCAAACAGGAGCGCTCCCAGGACTGAACCCTGTGGTACTCCATTTGTCACTGATTTGAGGTCAGACTTGGAGTCTGCAACTTTTACATTGCGGGTTCTTGTCAGTGAGCCAGTTGGCAACCCATCTTGTGACGTAGGGATATATACCTAGTTTAGTGAGTTTAGCTATAATTCCAGAATGGGGGATGGTGTTAAAAGCCTTGGTGAGGTCAAGATAGGCTGTATGAACCACCTTACCCTCACATCTATGGCATTGGTGACTGCCTCAAAGAAGTCAATCAGGTTCAGGAGGCATGATCTGCCTTTCACAAACCTGAACTGGGTGGGATCCAGAGTTTGGAGGTTACCAATGTCTTTGTTTATGAGTTCCATGATGATACGTTCCATGGCCTTGCAGATCAGGCTAATAGGGCGATAGTTCCAGGGATCAGTGGAGGCTCCCCCTTTGTGGAGTAGGATAACTGTTGCTGTGCACTATTCAGTGGGCACAAAGCCTGATGCGAGGCTATTATTGAACATGGTGCTTAGGTGGGGAACCAGTTTTTTCTGAAGTTAATGTAAAATGCAGCCTGGGATGTTGTCCGGTCCCATGGATGCTGTGTTTTTGGCTTTAGAGAGTGCGGCTTTTACCTGCACAGTTGTTATTACAGGTACTCTGCATTGTTCCTGTATAGATATAGGCCCTTTAGGGGGTGAGGGGGGGTAAGGTTAGCACTGAACCTATCTGCTAGGATGTTGGCAATATCAGTTGATTCTGTAATTTTCATGCCATTGTGCTGTAACAGAGCAGATCTGGGTGTTGCCATCGACATTCTTGACATAGCTATAGAATGCTTTGTGGTTGTCTTTAGAATTAGTGGCAATTTTGTTTTCGTAGATAGCTTTGGAGGATCTCATAAGGGATCTCAGCTTCTTACTGAGGCTGACCAGGGAGCTCCTCCACTCATGTGATTTTACTCTCTTTTGCAACAGTTTCTTCTTTCTGTTGTACAGTTTGTTTATGGCAGGGGACCACCAGATTTGCTTCTTTTTTTTTGGAGGATAGTGTCTTGGTTCTGTTTGGGATAGCACGATCCATGCACTTGTGTAAGTGCTTATAGAGTGCATTTGTGTAGGATTCAACAGTTGTAACTGTATTGTCCATCTGCATGGATATTATGAAGTTCACCACTTCTGTAGAGCTCTTTCAAGTGTGTACCTTTAACTCCCAGTGGGCGTGGCTTCAGCATTTAAAAAAATGAAGTTATAACCTTACATTTTTAACAAATACCCATTGACAGAGGTCATATATCAATACAACTGTGTTTGCCATCATGTATGCTGCAAGATAAAGTTTTCTGATACCTTGTATGTAACACGTTTTTGGAATTATTAATGCAAATATGAACAGGCAATATTTGACACCTAGAGGAGCAGTAGGGTGTAACTGCAGAAACGCCTGGAGACGTCACTTGGCTGTAATGAGTTAAGAAGCATGAAGTTGGCTTTGGAGAAATTTTTTAACATGGATTCCTTAATGGGGGGTGAGGGCGGGATGTGGATATCAAGGGTGATTAGCTTATGGTCGGATCGGACAAATGAGGAGTTGACTTCAGGTGTGGAACACCGGTCACTCATGTTGGTAATGCCTAGGTCTAGGATATTGTTGACCCTGGTGGTGGTGTGGATAAGTTGATCCAGGGCACTGGAGTTTATGAATTCCAGAAAGCGTTGAGCTAAGGAGTTAGTACACGAGTAGTTTTCTCAGTTAATGGTGGGGTAGTTGAAGTCGCCCATTATCAGGGTGTTTGGTTGAACCCTAATATTTTCCAGTACATAAAGAAAAGAGGATTGGGAATCCTGGGGCATGGTGGGGGATCTGTGGCAAGCTACAATTTGGATTGCAGTTTTGCCCAGAGTTAGTTGCACTTGGATAACCTCAGATGCATTATGCTGAGCAACTAGCCTGGAGGTGTGGATATCCTTAATGAATATGAACACAACTCTGCCTTTGGTGTTTCGGTCCAGGTTACATGGCCAAAAAGTATGGTATGAGTTATAGCTTGGTAGTGTAGGAGTGCTCTCTGGAAACTTGAACCAGGTCTCGGTCACTGCACAGATATCGATTGTCCTCCATTTTAAGGAGTGCCTTGAGTGAGTGCATTTTGAGACTTAGACTTCTAGCATTGAGTAGCATTGCCCTCAGTTTTTGCTTGTCTGTTCCTGGTAAACACTGTGGCATGTTAATTACAGCTTAAGCAGATGAATTGTATGCTAATCCATCAATCCAAGTCGGGCAAGCTACTTAAGAAGATATAAAGCAACTGTATACTCAGTGCAGCTTTTCCCTGTGAATTCCAAAACCTACTGGTATATAGCCAAATAAAGGAGTCTACACAGAAAGAATGTTATGGGCTGCTGTTGCATTAATCCATGTGTATGTGCAACAGGCTGACGTCTATGCTGCTGCTGCTAACAGACCACGGCCAAGAATAAGAAGAGTTTTCAGACCCCTTTTAACTTATTGGAATCTGCATGTGGTGGAAATTGTAGTTTGTTATGTGGTGGATAGGGACACACTAAAGGAACTCTGCAAACTTTGTTTTCCTCAACTTAGACCCAGGGCAAACCGAAGGGAACCCATACCAGTGAAAATAAAGTTGTGTATCACTTAGAATTTTAGCTACAGGAACCTTTCAGACACTAACAGGGGACATGCTGGGGGTGTCAAAAGACATCAGCATTCAAGAACCTCCAATTCCTGAATGCTGTGCTCCAACATGACAGTGACAACATATATTTTCCCCATATTCCTGTAGACAGAGCCACAAATATCCATAATTTCTATCCTGTAGCACACTACTCTGAAGTAATGGATGTCATACATTGCGCGCACACAGAAATCAAGGCACCACCAGGGAACAGGGAAGGGTTTATATAAATAGAAAGGGCTTCCACTCCATTAAGTGCCAAGTCGTGTGTAATGCTAAAGGAATCACCTTGAATGTGTGTGCTGGCAACCGAGGCAGCTACCATGACTGACATATCTGACGCACCTCCCAGTTGTATCAAATGTTCACTAGGGGTGTTCGCCCAAAAGGTCATTTACTGAGGGACGCAGGTTCTGCACTGGAACTGTGGCCGATAATGCCAATCTGAAATGCACTCAAACCCACTGAAAAACTCCATTCAGAATGTTAACATTGGGTCATTTATGACAACAAAATAGCTTGCTCTGAGAAGAGTTAATAACAATGGAAGGCAATGTGCAATTCAAAGAAGTTATCCTGCAAACTGGAAGTAAAGATCATTCTGGAAAGCTTTAAGTTTTATACTACATTATAATATACACTTTATGCTTTGCACAAGGATATAAATTCACTTCCTTTCTGCTTGGGCTGCCAGAAACCGAAATTGACATGAAAGGATTTTTTTTTTTCATAAAGTCAAGATATTTTTGAGTTAGAATACTTGCCAAGGGGTATGCATGAGTTTCTATTTGTATGAAAGTGGGGGTAGGATAGAGGTTCAACACTAAAAGATGCTTAGAAAAGTTTTGTTTTTGTAACATCACATTTCTGATAATCAGCTATGAGGAAATAATGTTTGTTGGACAATAATGTAACTTTGAAGTTTACTGAATGTTATATTCTTCAAGGGCTGTATTTACTGAGGGGAGTCGTATGAAATAATGCAAACTAATGTAGCTTCTGCTACAAACCACAGGGTTTACAATACATATTCAGAAACCATTTTTTTCTTTCTCAACTTATACATATTTAATGATTTCTCTGTTTCACAAATGTTGCACATCACCTCAAAACAAAGTAATGCTTACACCAGTTTTCTAGCTGGGCTGTTATATTAATTGCTATTTCCTGCAGTTAAATGAGCATTGAATCTAGAAGAATAAATGTATGTTAAATTTATAAAACAAATAATGTGATTACGCTGTAAGATAAATATATGAATTTCTGAAATGTGAGTCAGACCATGTGATTAAATACACTAATGGAATCAAAATAACTTTTCAGAGTCGATTTTTTGAAAGCAGCGGGTATTTAGCTGTCTGTACCTATTTAGTAACAGTTTCTTATTTATTAATCATGATAACTCAGATAAAAGAACTGACACTCTGCTGATATGTATGGGTGCACCTTAGTTGAAGGTTGCGCGTCAGGGCTGGTAACTCGGCATGTAAAAATCAACTACCAGTCATTAGCGGACCGGAGTTCCGCTGTGGCGACCCCTAACCGGGAAAAGCCAAAAGACGCAGCAACATATATGGAAATATAATATAACATTAAAAAATGCAGTCTTTGTGTTTTAATTAACCCTACTGCACTTCAGTATTTTTTGTCATTTACATGGAGTGTCATGCAACTCAGTAACATGCGTTTGACTCCTTTTCATTTTAGATTTACCAGAGTCTTGCAGAGCAGTACTTGCACCAATGAAAAATATCCAGTCTAAGCAGCTAGACAGAATTAAAGGGGTGACAGCTTTATCAAACAATAGCAGAGGGGAGACGCAACCTGCTCTGTATGTATGTGGCAATCGGATAATGCTGAGTATTGTGAAACAAAAGTTAGCAGGTTGGTAATGAAATGAAACTCTGCCCCTTCCGCTATGAATGTCATCACCAAAGGCTAATTGGAATTGCATTTTCAAAAACTGAAGTAGCAACCTTAACATTTTTCATTTTCCTACATAAAAGGTCAGATACAGGAAGATCGTATTTCACTATATTAAGTGAGCTCAAATGACCATTAACCTACTTAAAATGAGCAACTTTTATTTGTGGTATTTCTCTGTATATACATACACAGATATACCTAGACATTTATTTTTATTTATATATATATATATATATATATATATTTATATATATATGAATAAAACAGCTTGTGCATTTGTTGCATGTGTTATTTTTATTTAATTTCTAAATTAAACAGTCTAGAATCTTTAAGAACATTATTCTAAATTGTACAATGACCCCCCCCATTAATATTCCAAAATGTGCACGCTGATTGGTCTGCGTGCACGTTGTAAATCAGACTTATACTAATGGAAAAAGGTCCGGTCACCCGGACTTTTTCCATTAGTATAAGTCTTTTTTTTTTTTTTTACAACAACGGAGAACGCAAGATCTCCATTGCTTTTTAGAAACTGTCTCGCTATGTTGAAGGAGTTTAACATAGCAAGACAACTTTAAAGAAAGTAATGGAGATCTTCCTTTCTCCGTTGCTATTTTTAAAGCGGTCTCGCTATGTTAAACTCCTTTAACTTAGAGAGACACTTTGTAAAAAGCAATGGAGATCTTGCTTTCTCCATTGCTTCCACCCACAGCTCCATAAGCATACACATGTGCAGTACATCAGAACTGCCGTAGAATACCAGACAGCTGTGGAAGGGCAGCACGGAGGCATTATACAATGCCATTATTTAAGAAAAGTAAGTATTTTTTTTCTTAAATAATGTCATTGTATAATAGTAATAACCCACTTTCGCCCTTATGACCAAACCATACCAACTGTGGGTAAATCCAACATTACCCACACTTAGGTGTGGGTTACTGCTTAAATGACAGAAGGTAGGATGTTATGCAACACGTAAAACAGTTTTGTAATTTCAGATTCTATGGCATAGTGAGTGTGTGTGGCCTGTATGAAAATTGAATTTTAATAAACTCGTAATGGACTATGTTACTTTGTAATGGCACTCAAGTTTCAGAGCTGTGACAGCCACATATGTCCACAGACATACACAAACGCACACTATATATATATATATATATATATATATATATATATATATATATATGTGTGTGTGTATATTCCTGGCAGTAAATTATGTTTATAGATTTTAAACTTTTCAATTAGAAATTATATGAAAAGAACATGATAAATGGTGGTATATTTTGTTAAATTAACTGAATATGTGCAGATAGTTGCACAGATATGATTGTGTAGTGCCGCACGCTTCATCAGTTTTGGGTATGGTGTGTTGTTGTAGTAATGAATTGTAAAATGCAATTTGAATCAGTACAAGCCAGATTTCAAACACAGTGACAGTTACTAATTTGAGAATGTTTCTGTATTGGTATGCTCTGTAAAATTATAGCTTAAACTCTTTAAAAATAGAATATGACTCAAAAAAAAAAAAAAAAAAAAAAGGAAATATTCATCCATCATCAAAATGCAAGAAGATAAAAGAAAATGGTTTTAAAGTTTATTATGAGTCTGAGATGCAGTGTTTATCAGACAGAGTTCACAGAAAGTTAAATTTATCTAGAGATTAAATTAAAACTACTGTTATCTCAGGTAAAGTTGCACTGGAAAACAAACAACACATTTTTGTCATCCTGCCAGTGAGATCAGGAAAGAATTTGTTTAATGCTTCCAAAAGGTCATAGCAGGCTTTAGGCACCAGCAAACCCTGCGGTCACTGGGGGCCCCCCTGTTCCTTGGGGGCGCACAGCTACATGCAGGTTGCCTTACCCTGATATTTTGTAACAGGTTTGTCAAACCAACAAAATCTAGTATAACAGTTTTGTGTTCTTAAGAAACCAGATGGGTAATAACGCGTATTTAAAATTCAAAGATATCGCTGGTTATAGTAACAGTGTTTTATCAATCAACAGGCTTCACAATTTCATTAATTATTATTCCACTGACACAGTAGCCCTGGGCTTAGTTAAACTTTACCAGTGGACATTCAGCCCCTAAAACTAACATAGCCAACTCATGGCTGCAAGGAGCCCCCCCCCCCCCAGTCATCCCTGACTATGTGTGGGGGACCCCCACAAAAGCTGCTGCTGGTTGGGGAAAAATGAGAAAAAAAAAAACGTATCAATTTCCTGATTACACTGTTTAGCCTGAACAGGTCTGTGATATGACCCTGTTAGGATAAAGCTGATAATGAACATAAACAAGGTAAGCACTAGAGAGTCCTGTATGGACAGACTCAACTCCAACTGTTCTCTATCTCATATCACCTACTTAGAGGTGATTACTGCTCGACTTACATAGCCATGTCTGATGCAGCTCTGTTAGAAATGCTACATCTAAAGAAATCCCAATCCCTCTGCACCACATGCTCCAGAGACCTCAACCTCATTAACACAATCAACAGAACATGTTGGAGGGAAAGGTTCATTACTCAGCGACTACCCATGCTCTGGAATAGACTTCCCATACATGTCAAGCAGAGCACCTCACTGGCCTTCAAGAGAAATCTTGATAAGTGGATGGGAAACAGAAAATTCACCCCGGGGATAAATCCAGTGGCTCTACTTGACAGAGGCACTGGGAACTAAGGTCGGGTGGCACTATGCCAGGGTAATCCTATGGCTAGGCTTGTAAAGGCCCCAGAGCCATTAAACTAGTACACACCTATGAACCTATGAGATCATTAGCCCAGGGTGACTGAGTGCAAACCTTGTATCATAAGAAAAGCTGATGCTTCTGATCTTCAGGGATGGTTTTCTTTTTCAGGAAGTTTTATAAACACTAGCAGAACACCAGCTACTGCAACTTTCAACTTCTTTGCAGAAGAACTCATTGCAATACCTATAATAGCAGAATAAAGGCACAAAATCATGGACACATTCCAAATATTACACCAATTCAATTAAAAAGTTAATAGTATAACACCTTTTTCATCAAATTTCATTTTTTTGGACAAATAAGGATAAAACTCTGATGCTTAGATTTATTAGTGGTCATTAATACTGAAAGATTTACAAGCAAACCAAAGTTTTTACAAAGGATATAGCAAATCTATGAGAAAAATCAGGGAAGGTAAATAAAAGTGGCTTGCCCCAGTGTTGCACAGGGTATTGCTGTGTGTGTGTGTGTGTGTGTGTGTGTGTGTGTGTGTGTGTGTGTGTGTGTGTGTGTGTGTGTGTGTGTAAAATATCAGGGAAAAACATTTATTTATTTTCTGATTACGCCCTTTAACCTGCACAGTGGTTTGATACAACACTGTTAAGATAAATATGATAATGGCTTCTGCCCTCAACTGCACCCATTCTAAAACCAGCTCTAGTCAGATGTGTGTGTAGAGAAAACTGCTGTAGGTTGTGTGTGTGTGTGGGGGGGGGGGGTGGACAGTGTGGTTATTACTTCTTTAACTGCCATCACAGTCAAACCTTACAGGTGTTCACATGAGGTTATTATAGCTTGTGTTTGGCCTGAAGATAGTGTGTTTATTCTTTTCTTTTACTTTTCTGACAGACCTCAAAGGTGTACAAAGAAGATTATAGTTTGTGCAGGGGCAGTGTACTGTTAGGAGCAACAAAGATATTTTTTTCACTTTCCTTACAATCACACATCAGGCAAGCATGCAGGTAGCTGCCTTTGACAGTTGGGGTTGAGGAATGAGGAGGCGTGCAATGTGTGTGTATATACATACATATATATATATATATATATATATATATATATATATATATATATGTACATATATCTATATATATATATATATATATATCTATATATATATATATATATATATATATATATATATATATATATGTGTATATATATGTCAGCAGTCACTTGCAATACATGACTGTAGAAATATGAACCTCTGCTTTCATTCCAGTCTAACACCAGAGGGATACATGGGCTTATTTGGGGGTTTAGGGAGGAATGCATTTTCAAGATAGGACCTGTATATATTCAGACAACAATTGGCTTGTTAGCTTATTGTGAGTTGCTATTTTGTCATCTTTGAACATTAAGCCTTTGCTACAACCTGGATTAAAAAGTTGGGAAAATGCTCTAAATGTATTTCAGAACATGCATAACCCAATGGCTTGTGGTGGCTATGGCATAACTGAATTATTTCCTAAATGGTTATTACTGTGCTTACTTGGTCAGGAAAGGTGTGTTGAAAGGATGCAAGGAAAATGAAAGCTGAACAACAACACAATTTTTTTCCTTTATCAAAATTTATGTTGAAGCCATCACTGGATGAAAATCTTGTGTAAAAAGAAAAAAAAACCCTTTAAAATGCACTTTTGAGCATATAGGAAGATGTGGCTTCTTGAAAAGTTGAAAAGTAAAGCAAAATTAATTTGAGAAAGGAAGAAAAAAATAATGTGCACAGCATGGGAAGCCCAAGATGGGGGGTGGTGATCGGGGAAAGATTGGAGGCTACAGTGTGTGTGTTGGGTGGCTGAAAGAGTAGGTCTAGGGTGCCATTTCACTTAAGCCCAGATCTGCACATAGAGTTCCTGCAATGTATCATTCGTGCAACTAAATTCCTGTAATTGTAAATGACCCTTTGTGAGATGGGCCAACATGGTGTGGTACACAAGCCTGTTGTAATTAAGAGCATTGTAGCTACAGGCCAGTCATTTTGCAGCATGAACTAAAAGGTTGCTTTGAAGGGGTATCAGCAATAGGGTGATACATTGACTGGAAGTGCCCAGGGGGCCCTCAACTTGACATCTGCTGGGGGTCTCCAAAATGCTAACACCGGCCCTGCAAAAGGTAAAACATGCTACTGCATACTTTCTGGAATTACCAACCAGTCCACTTACCGTCTCTAGTTCCCACCTGCTTCCCAAACTCCTTTGTTCTACTGAAGATCCTTACCACCTGCTGCCACATCCTAAGACTGTCCCACCCACTTTCCTACTCTTCTTGTCCAGAATCATTTACCCCTTTAATGCTCTCTCTTATTTTCAACCAACTTTCCACACTTTTTAATTAGTAACTAAACTATTCTTTTTGTCCCTTTTTGCCTGGATCATAGCTGGTTTGAAATCTCTTGTTAACAGTGCACAATATCTTTGTTACATGACTTGTTATAATATAGTCATGAAATGATTTATTATCTATGGTATAAATATAACCATATGAAGTACTGGAAGAACCACAATTAAACTTGATAGAAGAGGGGGTTGACTTTTAAAATACTACTATACGAGTCACAAATTAGAAAATAATTTTATACAATACTATCAAGTCTTAGCTTTTAAAGACAATAGGAGTTATTAAACTATACATACAAATTAAGGATTGTTGTGCAGATGTGGTACTGCAATATCCTTAAATCCAGAAATTATATCAAAAGCATTTACAGTGACACAAAGTATATAGGTGCTCCTTTAGCTTAAACTGAAAAAAAAATGTTTTAAACCTTTTATAGTTCATGAAACAACAAGCTGCAAGGATTTTTAGAAAAGGCTTCCTCTCATGCAGTGAGGCCAAATGCTGGTCTCACAAGGGTAAGCTATTGAGATCTTGAGATATAATAGAGTATGCTTATTATTTAATTATCACTTTTTCCCAATAAGTAAGGGAACATAGTATGTGCTCATTAATTTCAAAGGTAATCAGATGAGGAGGGTTTCTTTACCACTAACTGGAAGGCAGTTCATTTTTTTTTTAAACTGAACTGTGGTGTTCCTGACTGACACAACATATTTTGTTGAACATACCTAGTTATGAGCCCTTCCCTTGCTTAAATAATCAGTCCCACATGGTAAGCAAATTCCTAGCTAGTGACAGATTATTAGGTTATTAAAAGGACAACAGGTACAGCTTCATTTACTACAGGAACAATGAGAAGGTGTGAGCCCTCAGCTCAAGTCTGAGGAATATTCATAGGTCTTCAAAAAAGCAATCAGTTCACTCTTAAGTTTTTTTTCAGCTAACAGACACTCTGGGAAAACAGTATTTCTCATTTCTAACCTGCATTAGAATTATTTGAAATATCTAGAATACCTTGAAACATCAGCAGTGGCTCAAAAGACAAAGAAACTTTATTGTCATTTTGGACCACACAAGTGCAGCCTAAATGAAATTACTAATGTCAGCTCACGAGAGAAATGCAGTGAAAATAACTTAGATACAGAGGTATCAAAGAATAACATAAGAAAGAAAATGACACTTATGTCATGCAAGAGGTAGTTCACATTACATAAACACATTCAATACCCATTATCCAGTTATAAATAATAAATACATATCCACCACCAAACCTGTACACTGTTAAGACAGAGAATAAATAGAGGATAGTTACTGCTCTTAACTAAATCTCCCAATCTTATTTATAACTAATCTATTCTCCTGTGCCTTACTTATAACTTTGATTTGGGAATCTCCCACATCCTTCTGAATACTCTTTTCTTCTACTATTGTTTGGTCAAAAAAAAAAAAAAAAGAAAAAAGGGGGGGATTTCCTATTTTTGTTCTGCTTTTATCTATCATGAATGCCAAGTTACCGTGTTACACCTGTTTTGTCTGACAAGTAATCTGTAACTGAAGTTTAATGTTCTGTTTGTTCGTGACTTTTATGTGGAGCTTTTCTCCCCGGGCCTCTACTGAAAATGGACATATATCCAGTTAGACGAGCCTGGTAAACAAATGTAAAATAAAATAAATCTATATGTGTGTGTCTCTCTTTCTCTCTCTCTCTCTCTCTCTATATATATATATATATCTTCACTTCAGAATTTCAAATTCCCAAAACTTGGAATTTCATATGGTAGAGACCACATGATCAAAGTTTTAGAACTTCAAAACTCTGAAATAAATCTAAAATGAACATAAAACCATGTTCCTGAATGTGTTTGCAGGTGGGCAAACCCACATGCACCCCCCCCACACCCCCCGCTATTTAAATATACCAACTCCAACATCGCACTACAGTGAGGAAAAGGAAGAATTTCCTGTTCCATGCTGTATGCGGATATCCATTCAGAATTTTGAAGTTCTAATACTTTGATCGTATGGTCTCGACCATATGAAATTCCAGGTTTTGGGGAATTGAAATTCTGAAGGGAACCCATATATATCGGTATTTATAGATATCTATCTATATATACATACATATATATATATATATATATATATAGATATATATATATATATATATATATATATATAGATCTATGTATGTGTGTGCATATCTGTGTGTGTATATTTGTAGCTATATATATGTATCTCTCTCTCTCTGTATATACATATATATGTATCTCTGTGTGTGTGTGTGTATTATATATATATATATATATATATATATATATATATATATTTAAAGGGGGAACCATGATGAACAAATTAAACAAGTTGAGAAACACAGGAAAATCCATGATCCCTCTCCACTTTTCTTTTATTAAAAAAAAAAAAAAAAAAAAAAGCAACCAAATAGTTAAGCACTATCATCAAAACAACATAATGTTGAGTCTGCTAATTTTGATTACAAAAGGATAACAGAGCAATGCTGTTACTAACGTTGAGATTTCACAATCCCCAAAGAAGGGTCATATTCCACAGCTCAAGGGATTGCCATCTGTCAAACATCTTTAAATTGTGTTGTCTATACAGGTGCTAATGTTAATAGCTGTCAACTAAATTAGAAGTTTCAATGTACATGTTTATATGAGTTCTGTTGTATTTGTCAAGTGCCGAGTTCATCAAATGCCATTTTTGGTGCTAGAAGAGGTTGATTTGTTGGTGTTTATTGGTGGAATATTAAGCATAAGTTGGTATAGTTACATTAAAATTAGTTTTACTAAAACTTTTGACATTGGTTCTGTATGTGTGTGACTTGAATCCTGTGGGTTACGGATAGAATAAGGACTACAGAAGAGGTAGGCAAAGTGTTGTGCCTCTATTTTTGTATGTCTGAAGTGTGTGTGTTTGTGTGGGTGTGTGTGTGTGTGGGGGGGTGTGTATCTATTTGTGTAGTATTCTGGTGTTTAGAGTTGGGGTTAAAGGAAGGGCTAGGGATAAGGGTACTACACATGAGTAAGGTGGCACAGGGGGAAGACATAGCTTGGCATTTAAAAAATTTATTTTGAGACTGTTAAAGTTTCTGAAGTAGTTTTCATGCACAATCATTTGCAGAATTTTTTTTCCAGTTATTGTGGACAGAGCAATGAGTGGAAAAACAGCATCTGTTTGGGGAGGGTGATACATTTATCAAGAAAGTTGTCACACTTTTGAGGTGACATGGTAGGGACACAAAAACAAGTTTCAAATCTGTACTTTGTGAAGTGGAATAGTTTATTTCCACAGTTTGTTTCGGTAATCTTATTTTTAATTAACTGACTTATAGAAATAGATGCATCTCTCCTTGGTCATTGGGCCAAATGGAGTACAACAAACTGTAACCAGGTATTTCTACACTACAGAGTGGGTCACTGAATCATGGTCCATGGCAGGACATATCCCACGTTCCTCAAAGGCAAGGTAAGCCTCTGGGTAGAACACATTTTATTTATTAATACATCCATTCATTCAGAATGCAGTTGTTGACAAACTTTCACAGAATTATCTGCAGCTTTATCTTGGAATATCCACTGATATGTTCCTACCAAAAGAGGCACAGGAAGAGTCTATTCCATGCCCTAGCGTATTTTGTGAAGAGCTGTGGCCCATCTCATCAATGTAGGTCTGCCACCCCCCCCCCACCCCACCTATGCTCACAAGTGAAGCAACTGATCCTAAAGATCTGCATCATGATCTAAGCCAATAGTTGAAGCCAGTCATCTTTAATATTTAATGTGCCACCTTGAAGAAAGAAGGATATCATTATCTGCTAAGGTTCTACAAGTCTAGGCTGGGGATTCCCGAAGGCCTGCCCTATCCAATTCCATCAACAGTAAAGGATAATCCCCAGTGCTAATGATTCCAACATACTCCGTTGTAAAATCAAATTTATTATGAGAACCTTGGATATACTTAATGGTCTTAGTGACACACAATACCTAATCAAAGCTGCAAGGAAGTGAGGTACTTTGACGTTCTTCTCATCCTTAGATATGAGGGAAGTATATCTCAGGGTACAGATATACACTCACACGTGTGTACACAGTCAGGCTGCGTACGCAATTTTTGCAAAGATGAGTAGTACTCAAAGACTGGAATTGGTGATCCATTAACCATTTTTTCCTCAAACTGCAGCCGAGGTGATTTAGGTTAGTTAAGTTAAAATAAAAAGAAACATCAGTACTTTCTATAGTCTTTGGCTTTTCAGTTTGAGCATATTTCCAAAATACATAAGTGTGCATGAAAAAAATTCAGTGTCTCTCAAAAATTCTTCTATCAAAATTTAATAAACCAAAATTACTCGATGACTGGATTTATGGAAAGTGTGACAACTATTGGTATAGATGTTACACAGCACAACTGGATTTTCAAGTCTGAAAGCCTATGCTAGAGGAATGTAACTAGTTTCATCCAAGATTATTAAAGGATAATATAAGGCAGTGTTAGAGGGCAGACAGTTTTTCATTGACTGATTTATTCATTCATTCACCATTTTATCCAGTTTGGCATTGTGATAGACAAGATGTCAGCCTATGTCAGGATGCACACTTGCTGTCTCCCTCTCTCTCTCTCAATCACACATACATACAACATGTACAATTATAGAGAAGGTGCAGTTCACCTATGGCATGCTTTTAAGACGTTAGGAAAAAATATCACCACCCAGTAAAATTTATGTGGACATGCCAAACTCATTCAGCAAGCATCTCAACTGATTAGGGCACTGGTCACCAGGCTAAGTAAGTCAGTAGATCCAAGCTTCAACCAGTGTGCAGGCAGAGAGATAAAACATACCTAAAACAGGTTATTTTTTGCAATCCGTGCCAACTATATTGCAGTGCAAATGTCAAAAATGGGAAAAAGAAGATACATAAGCATTACTATAATGTCAATGAAAATGAAATGTGATGATTACATTATGGAGAGGAGTTAATCATACCTTTCAACTCTCCAGACTTTTGGATAAGGTCATCATTTTTGTCTTATATTTTTCATCAGTCCTTCATAAAATATGTGGTTTTCTGGCAACTCATTGAGGATTGAAGTCACTAAATATTAACGGATATTTGAGTCTCAGACTTCAAATTCGCTAGTGTAAACCTATTATAGCATGTCCACATAAATGCAGAAATTATACTGACTTAACCAAATACTATCCAACAGCCACTCTTCAACCCTTGTCCAAGATATCAGAAAAATGTATCCGCACCCAGTTGCTCTAATACATCAGCAATGATAACCTGCTGTCCTTGACTTAACATGGATTTCAGCCTAATTACAGCTCTGCTGTAGCCCCTTTAAACTTTAGAAGCACAGTTAATCAATTCAGAAACAATGGTAATCTAGTCTCAGCATTCTTACTAGACATATCCAAAGTGTCCAATACCATTTCACACTCTAGGCCTAGTTTGTCCAATACCATTTCAGACTCTAGGCCTAATGTGTCCAGTACCATTTCACACTCTAGGCCTAGAGTGTCCAGTACCATTTCACACTCTAGGCCTAGAGTGTCCAGTACCATTTCACACTCTAGGCCTAGAGTGTCCAGTACCATTCACACTCTAGGCCTAGAGTGTCCAGTACCATTCACACTCTGGGCCTAGAGTGTCCAGTACCATTTCACACTCTAGGCCTAGAGTGTCCAGTACCATTTCACACTCTAGGCCTAGAGTGTCCAGTACCATTTCACACTCTAGGCCTAGAGTGTCCAGTACCATTTCACACTCTAGGCCTAGAGTGTCCAGTACCATTCACACTCTGGGCCTAGAGTGTCCAGTACCATTTCACACTCTGGGCCTAGAGTGTCCAGTACCATTTCACACTCTAGGCCTAGAGTGTCCAGTACCATTTCACACTCTAGGCCTAGAGTGTCCAGTACCATTTCACACTCTAGGCCTAGAGTGTCCAGTACCATTTCACACTCTAGGCTTAGAGTGTCCAGTACCATTTCACACTCTAGGCCTAGAGTGTCCAGTAAAATTTCACACTCTAGGCCTAGAGTATCCAGTACCATTTCACACTCTAGGCCTAGAGTGTCCAGTACCATTTCACACTCTAGGCCTAGAGTGTCCAGTACCATTTGACACTCTAGGCCTCAGTATCCCAATACCATTTCACACTCAAGGCCTCAGTATCCCATCACTAACCTGGTTCCACAGCTACTTATCCACTAGGATACAAGCTGTGAAGTGGCAACAAGACTATTCTGATTACCTCACAGTCTGTGTCCCTTAGGGATCAATTCTAGGACCCTCTACTTTTCAATATCTTTATCAATAATCTGAACTCGAATACTAAACAAGCTACCCTGGTAAAATATGTAGATGATGCAACTCTCATCTGCTCAGTCCAAACACTAACCTCTGTACAAGAAAATACCCAATAGGTATTTCTAGCCATCAATTCGTGGCTGGATAGCTCAGACTTGCTCTTAAATTCTTAAAAAAACACAACTGTTGCCTTTCACCCCTAAAAACAACACAAACCAAAAACAATCATATCCTCTCAGCGAATAAAATAAAAAGAGAATATGTCACACAGGCTAAACTCATTGGAGTAATGCTCGATGATAATCTAAGATAAAACCATAATTCATAAACTCCCCAAAAAAATGCCTAGCTCTTAGAGGAATACTACAACCTCATACAACTAATCAAGCCATAAAATGCAACAACAAAGCATTTCTACCCATCACAAAATCAAACAGATATGCAGAAAACTTGCTAGACTCTAACCAGGTAGCAAAAATCTAGAACAAAATCACAGCTGAAATAATAGCGGTAGACACACTGCATGGCTTCAAAACATCATTAAAGGAACACCTGCTCAACAACTGGTTGGGCTCATGCACTACCCCCAGGCTAACCCATCTTCCCCAGTACTCAACCTAAACTCCACCTTCAAAGTTCCACTCCCTTTCCCCAACCTTTCGGAACCCTAATCTTATGCATGTAAGTTTATATCTCTATCACTATAAAATCTCATTGTGTATTCAGACACAGCAGTCATTTACAGTATTTTTCTACAGACTGCCACTCCACCTTCTACCTACTTTCTCTCCTACAAAACTTACATTTCCTAGAAAACTTCCACTACCCTATTTTCTTTAATGCAGGGCTATACAAGCGCTCTACCTCAGACTACCGAATGACTACTTATCTGCTTAAGCTCTACCTCTTGGTAAATCTGTTGCTGACTTTGCTACTCTTCTCTGTACCTCTAAATCAAAGACAGTGAATACATTGTGTAATGTACTTAACTGTGTAGTTTCACTGTGACCACCTACCTCATGAAAAAAACATGTTTCCTTAAATTCATAGGCTATTTTACGTTATTTAATGTGTTTTAAATGTATTAATTGAATAGTGATTTTACAAAATGTCATTTTTTCTTCAAATGTACCTGCCTAATATGTGGAGCTTTTCTCCCTGGACTTCAGCTGAAATTTTTTTATTTTATTTATTTAACATTTGTGGACTGGGAAAGTCCGACTAGGACAGAAACTATTTTTAGAGGAGGCCTGAGGAGAAAAGCTCCAGATGCATGTCATTGGAATGTGGGAGGAAACTGCAGTACCCAGAGTAAACCCTCATGAATGGAGGGAGGACATGCAGACTTCACACAAAAGGCACCCCAGCCAAGAATTGAACCAGAGAACCTCTTATTGTGAGGAGACAATGTTAATCGCTGCACCACTGGGATAAACCCAATAGAACTTTCTGGTAAACAGAGAAGTGCATAAATAAAAATAATCTTAAGCCTTATCAAAACAGTATTTAATATCTGCCCTGCATTTTGGCCTTTGTTCCCATATTACTTTTGGCCTTGTCCAGAATTTTTGCCCTTAGATGTTGAAAGGTGTGCAGGTAATAGTTTCTTGAACCCAAATGTAAAGAAATAACATGCAATAAAAATCCATAGCAGCACTAGACTATACTCGGGGATGTTACAGAGTTAAAAAGCTTGTTTTGTGTTATCTTTATAGCAAAACTGTAGTACAAGTCCAATTGTTTTCTCTTCTAAGAGCATCTCAAAGATGTGACAAAACACAGCACATGCAGGTTACAAATATATATGTAAGGACTTGTACTAATGCAGCATTGGTAGTAAGATGAAGGGTGTGAATATACTTGGGTATGCATTCAAAACAGGAATCCTAATGACAATTCTGTGGAACAGCATATTTTTTCAGAGAAGGAAAAAGCCATGATAGGTCATTACATGGCAGGGATTAGTGTCACTATTACAAGGTTAAATTATTTATTACTGGGCAAGAATCAATGCCATTGTTACTAAATTCAGTTACATGTCATGACATGGTGAGGATCAATGACATTGTTACTAAATTCAGTTACATGTCATGACATGGTGAGGATCAATGACATTGTTACTAAATTCAGTTACATGTCATGACATGGTGAGGATCAATGACATTGTTACTAAATTCAGTTACATGTCATGACATGGTGAGGATCAATGACATTGTTACTAAATTCAGTTACATGTCATGACATGGTGAGGATCAATGACATTGTTATAGAATTCATTTACATGCATCTTAGAGGGCTAGAATCAGTGCCACTGTTATAAAAATTGTCATTACAGGATTTTATAAAGTACAGTTACGTGTCATAACATGGTGAGGATATCTCTCTGTTACAAAGTACAGTTGTGTGTCATTACGGGGGGAAAACTGGGAACTGTTATTAAGTTAATTAATGTAATCATGCAGTGGAGGCTTTGGACAAAAGTCTAGGAGCCAGAAGGATCAAATCAAGAAGGGAGATTTAATACTGCATGGGAAAAGTATAGCAGCGCTCACCCCATAAAAGAAAAAAATTGTAAACGCAAGTCTGTGGCACTCCACTGCACCATTCAGCAAGTAATAAAATCAAGAAAGAAGGGCTGTACTATGCAGTACTGGAACTTTTTTGATTTCAGTGTGGGACCTGTCATGAAAACAGTCTGGCATCATAATACTTGCAAGCTGAGTGCTACACAGTACTGTTTTCCTGAAAGGTGTTACTACTGTTTTTGGACAGCTAACTCAGTTTTGAGAAGCAAATTAAAGACAATACTAAACACTTCAAAATATGTTTTATGAATCAGCAATGAGAGTTCTTCAAAAATAAGAATAATAAAATTTTTCTTCTCTGTAACCTATTCATGGATTCAGAAAATACCCTGCCTCAAGTGATAACAGCTGCGACCAATAGGGATCGTTTAAATCATGCAGGAAATTGCAATTCAGAGACATGTTAGCCTCAGTGAGGGGAAGACCCTATTACCTGCTAATTTATATGTCTCTGAATCATCCTAAAGTATAGTGAGTGCTCAATTGGAACTTTCTAGCAAAGATCAATATTGGCAGCCCATGCATCATGTTGGCAGAAGCACTGCTCATCATTCACTGTCCAATAGCAGTCATTCATATACACACACACGTCTTGCCAGTCTCTCACAGTGTGCATAATATCATGGATGTATTTTCTTAGTTATTTTTCTTCCCTGGATTCTTTCAGACAGTCAATAAAGCCAGGCATTTTTTTATTGTTCTTAATATTCCTACAGTGCATTTAGATATCAGACCTCTTGTTTCAACTAACAATTTAATTATACATAGAAACTTAACAGTTTTTTCTGGTGTCATCTAGTATTCCTACCTCTCTGTCCCCATAAAAACATACCCCCATCCACCTCAACTGTCTCCAATTTTTTTTCAAACTCATTTTGTCCTGCTTTATCACTATGAGGGCTGGTCTACTCCCCTACTGCCCCTCATTTGGTCTACTATCAACTCAAGCTACCTCTAGTCCAATGTCTGAATTTTTGCCCTGGAGACCGTGAGAATCTTAAGGATGTCCTGTGAGGTCACTGATGTCCTACTTCAAATGGTGGGGCATGCACTATTTGACATACCCATTTTCTCCCTCTTCCTCCCTTTTGGACCCCATGGTTACATCCTTGGAAGCAGGCATGCAATGGAGACGTGCAGTGTACTGCTCTGCCTCCATGGCAACTCAGCCACTTTTTTTGCCACTTTTATACACTTTCTACCCCGTTGTACAATGCATCCCAAAAGTGACATCCCAAGCCTCCCCCAAGCATCATCTTAAGAGAAAGCAACAAGACCATGTTCCCTCCCAGGGATTGTGATGCACATCCCTCCCTGCTTCTCCATCAGTCAGCAGTCACTAATCAAACCCAGGCCATAGACAAGGCTTTATCGCCTTATGCCAATGGAGCAGCTCAGCTGTCTCTGATTTGCAACACACATCTGCATTTACCTTTTATACTTGACCTGCACCTCCTAACTCGTACACTATTGCAATCATTGCATAATGATAGACATTTACAGTTTCCTACTTAGTAAGTAAAAAAATGCACTTGCTGCACTAACTTCTCAGGAAGGAGGTTTAAGGCTCCTCATTACCAGGTTGCCCCAATGGCTAGGGTGCAGGGTTTGAATCTTCTCCCAACATTTTAATTTTCTTTTTTTATTTCAAGAACATTAAAGTAATATGCAAAAGTATCACTGGAGAATTATAGTGGCATAGGCAGTTAATGTGTTTCCATATGTCAAATGTACAGGACTTCAATATTTTTAAGTACATTTATGGCACAATAAAAAGGCAGTCCCTGAAGCCCAGTGTTCCCCTGCCCAATGACACTCCTACTACAGCATGTCTTCTGTTGTTTTTGAGTGCCTTTAAGACCTGATCTAACGCATTAGCCATGCAGGCTAGTCCTACCCTCCACAGAGTTACAGGATGTGCTTGCTAGATTGATGGAGTCTGTACGTATGACATCCCCCACAAACGCATACATGCGTGTATACACACACACACACACACACACACACACACACACACACACACACACACACATAGTGCACTCACCCACTCAACCATACACACATATACACCTACCATACCCATTTCCTAAATAACTACCTACTGCAACCTCACAGACAGATACACAAATACACATCTATATATAAAAATATATATATATATATATATATATATATATATATATATATATATATATATATATAGGTCCCCTTCAGATCATCAAAACCTCAGATCATCGAGATAAACAAAGAAAACCCATTTCAGTGAAAGACCGGAGCAATGAAGATCTTCACAGGGTAAGAAACCTGTTAGCTGACAAGGTGAACTTTGCCCTTTTCCCAACTGTAGTGCAATCTTGCAGTTGGTATAATTAGTTGGGGGGGTGGGACGCAATCACCAGATTGGAGGTTGTGGAGGATATAATCCCTACGTGGGTGGGTTAGGGATGGTGCGGTTTAGGTTTTGTGACTTTTTGGATGACTGATTACTTAGCCTGGGAAGATATTCGCTGTTCCGGTCTCTCGCTGAAATGGGTTTTCGTTAATTTCATCTCAACAATGTGGTCTTCAATGATGTGGGGTTTCGACGATCTGAAGTAGACCCATATGTATTTACATATTTATATATACAAAACAAGCACATGCTATGTGCATGCAGACATACACTCACTATGTACTTCTCATATCTCTACAAAACCTCAAGCATACAAACAGATATACACACGTACACACACATACTCCAATACTATCTCTCTGCTAAACTACACAGCATTTAGCTAACACGAGTAGCTGAACACAATACATGGACAGCTGATGTTACTTAAAGCAGAGTGAAATTTGACCTGTAATATTCTTTCAAAAATAGAAACAGGTATTAGTGGTTGAAACCCCCTCTTCTATCGTAGCACTGATGCCAGGATCTGTAAATGCTTTTTTCTCCGCTCCTAATTAGCATGCATGGTCTGCTTGACTGACCATTTTCATTTCCTCGTGTGACTGCACATGCAAAAATAGGAAACTGAAGGGTTTTTTTTTCCTTTCTCTTACCTTTATGGAACTGAGAGAAGTACAGTATGATGCATAACAGTGATATTTTATTCTTTTATTTAAAAAAAAAAAAGAAGAGTCTGCTAAGAGGTGACTTTTGTTACAGACCTTCAGGTTACTTATTTATTTTACAGGAACGGGCAGAGATGCTCCCTCAGCTGAGTAAGCATTCCCTAAGAACTACCAAGTGACTCTCTCATGGCAGTTCTGACTTCTGCTTTTCTGCAGTGAGGATCCCATAAGAAACAAACAATATATAGTTTACTGAGAAATGTCATATAAACTGCACGCATCTTTAAATTATGGGATTGCAAAAAATAGGTTATTCCTCACAATCTGATTTACATTAGACAGCAGCTTCTGAAATGATAACTGTATCAAAGTAGCTCCAATGGGGTTTCTTCCTTATTCCTTGATGTTTTCTGCAAGAAAGCCTTACCACTGAAGCTACAAAGTGTGATCTGATCTACATACAGACAGTAATAAGGCCTGTGAAAAGCTTCAGCAATGACATATTTCTAATTCTAGAACAAGGTAATACTGTTGTTTCTGCTATCCAACACGTTTTATTAATTACTTTGGAAATATGCACGTGTATATAGAGCTGGAAATACCAAAACTATTTCACTGTAATATCTATATGTTTTCCACGAAGTCATGCATTATAAAATATTTGCACAGTTATGTTTTTCTTTTGAATTAGGCCTTATGATTAGGCTTATTTGGGGAAATACTGTTTTTCAAAGCAAGTACACTAGGGAAATCACTTCTGTATTTGTGTTAGGACTTCTGTTTTCAAGTTTTCCAGAACATGCATCGGTCTAGCAAATATTCATTTTTCAAAAGAACTTTTAATCTATTTGTTTACCATGGGGTTTCACTCCACATGAACCAAACATGCAAAAAACACTAGTGATGCTCTTTTTGTTGTAAATAACATGAAATTTGCCAAACCTCGCCGTAAGCTATAATAAAAATAGAATGCAAACTTGATAAGCTGGTGTCAAGCAGAGCAGCGGCCCAATTCTTAGCTGTTTTGGTATACTACAAATTAAAGAATTATACCAACCATTTAAAGAGTAAAAAAAAACTAACTGAAAAATCTAGCCAAGCTAGAGTTTTCACTGTGTGATACCTTGAAACCTCTTGCATTAGAGGCAACATGGGATATATGCAAAAGACCCTGTAAAGGTGTTTCTGCTATATGGCAATTCTGAATGACCATGACTAATGCAAGAGATTTTAAGGTAGCACACAGTGAAAGAATCCAACAGCTAGATTTCTTTAACCACAACTGATTAGTTCTGTGCGACTTTGGTGCTCATTGTTTTAACCCATTTAAAGAGTGACATACATACCTCTCAACTGTACAGATTTTTGCAGAATGTCCATATTTTTGCCTCATATTTTTGGACTGTTTCTAATATGTGTTTTTTGACAAATCACTGGGTTGAGTTAAGGGTTAAAGTCCCTAAATAATGACAAGTATTTGAGTTTCAGACTTAATACCCTCCAGAAAAAACATGGTAACATAAATCCTGTTATTCTAGCAACTTTCCAACTCTATACGAGCAATATTTAAAATGTGTCCCTATGTTTGGGCCTTTGTCCCCCCATTTTGTCAGGCTTTCATTTATTGAGCTAAGAGGATGAGAGGTATGACACACACAGACACATTTATATATATATATATATATATATATATATATATATATATATATATATATATATATATATATATATCTATATAAAACAGATATCAAGCTATGATAGACATTTTTTGTGTTCCTGCATATTTGCCCTATAATATTCAGTTGACCGAAGCAAAAATCGTTTACTGAATAATGACCATTTTCTTCACAGAAATATGCATATGCTTTAAATGCTTTTTTACGGAATATATGCAATGCACTTTTTTTCCTCGGATAATTATTGCCTGTTCTGTGGTGATGTATTTTAAGAAGGCAAGTACATAAACTACATAGTTTTCTGCATGATGGGGTTTGTGTGTGTACCCGTCTGCATGACTGTTAAGGTATAAAATTGTCTTAAGAGATCCATCTTTACTGCGGGTTAAGTCTAAAACTAATAAGAATAAAGCTGTTTGTTGCATGGGTCTTCTATGTATAAGAGTAAAACAGTAGGCCGTCTCTAACGGGTTTGAGGACCGGTTCCTTACTATGGCGATCTGTACAATGTCAGCAGTAAACTAAAGGTAATCAGGATGGTCATTTTTGTTTTTTTGTTTTTTTTTTTTTTTTTTTTGTGATGGCACTGTGGAAGACTACCTTACCAATAAATATTCATGTTCTTGTCTAATGCACATCTCTCAGCACTCGGTGCAAGAAATTGTACAAAACTAAAAATAATGGGGGACCAGTTTGTACAAGCAGAAAATGACTGAATTCAACAGCCGGCTAAGTTTCTGGTGTCATTCTAAGGGGATCCATTATCTGTCTACATGGGATGACATGACTGACAGGCCTCAGTGCTTTGCCATAGATAGCCTGCATCTGTCACCCCTGGGCTTCTCGATACTGGCTAAGGCTTTTGCCACCCCATAGTGCCTTTTTAGGCAGTGTTCCAAAGACCAAATTACCACTGTAACAGCTACAAATAAATGCAAACTGAGAGTCATGCTGCTCAATGCTAGAAGTCTAAATTTCAAAATGCACTCGGTCAAAGCACTTGTTAAAAGGAAAACATCGACATTTGTGCTGTAACAGAGACCTGGGCAAGGCAGGAAAAAGCACACCTGCACTACCAGCCTATAACTCTCATTCCACACCTTTCGGCCCCAAAACATGTACGGAAGCTCCAAAGGTGGTGGTGGTGTTTCCATATTCATAAAGGATGCACACACCTACAGACTGGTAGCCCAACATAATGCATCTGAGAAACTTCAGGTGCAGCTAACACTGGGTAAGATAGTGATTCAGGTCATAGCCTGCTATAGGTCCCCAACAATGTCCAAAGACTCACACTCCACGTTCATCAGCACCCTAGAGAATATTAGGGTCCAACCAAACAAAGTCATACTGGATGACTTCTACTACCCCTCCAAAAAACTCATGT
>NC_056750.1:743711987-743718946 GCF_019279795.1 Protopterus annectens | reverse complement strand
CAGAAGCACAAGGTGAAATCTCTGTTGGGTCTACATGGCTTAGTATTAGTGGTAGGGGCCATGTTTTGTTAATTTAGATGATTTTATCAATTCTTTATGGGAAGAGGGAAGTGTTGGTACCAGAGAGACTTTGCTGCCTCTATAGCTTTGAGTTCATGAGTGGGAGCAGGTACTGATGTTAACCAGGTGGTGTAGTTATCTTTATCCAACTAGGATAGGGGATTTGAAGAGGTCATAGGCTGTGTGAGGAAGTCCCACCCTATACATATGTGTGTATCCCCGATTCCTGTTCCCTATGGCTACCTTAGGCTTTACATATTCTGAACCACCTGGCTCTCATATCACAGCACATGTTCCCACCAAGGTCAAAGATAAGATTATAAAAGGGGAGTCCGTAGAAATCTTCAGTCTGGTGTACAATAAGGGAATAAAATGCATAATGGTTACTGATAACACATCCAACAAGGACTTGATGGCAGCCTTAGGTTTCATCAGGAAGAAGGCATCAGCCAGGACACAGATAGAGAACTGGGATACTTGGTCTTTGGGTTTTGTGGTATTTATGAGCATAATTAATGAGAATGATCCCACCCAAGCATTGCCTTTATTACCTTCTTTTGTAGCCATAAGGGAAGCCCACCACGTGAAAAGAGGTTTGGGGTGGTTAAATTATGATCAGTGCTTAAGAATGCTAAAAGTATTTGCTAGTTCCCTCAGATGGGAGTCAAGGCACCCTGAAATTTGGCTCAGTGCCATGATGGATAAGTAAGCACCTATGGGTATAGACAGAGGGGCTGTTAATCAAAAAAAAAAAAAAAAACAGATGCAAGGTTTTTCTGGGCATTCAATTAGAAAAATGTGGCTGGCCAGCTTGCAAATATAACAACTTGTGTTCAGGATGTAGGGAGTGTCATCTTGCTTCCAGTTGTTGAGGCTTTTTGTCTAAGAGGAGGTTTAGCTTTTTCTACATCTCAGACAGAAGAGGAGGCTGGTATTGAGTGCAATACTTCCTTTCATGCCAAGCCACCTTTTCTTGGACACAGTGGAGGCATTGTTAGGGGATCTGAGTATGTTATAGCCTAACCCCAGGCTTTGGTCCTATGGAATAAAGAAGAGCAACAGTTATACCCCTCCACAAAAGTGGCCTAGCAACAGACCCAGAGAATTAAAGACCCATTAGCTTGACCAGCCTCATTTTTAAGAGCATGAAGCATCATTATAGACTGCATAAATGTATTTATTATTATTTATTTTATTTCACATTTGCTGACCGAGCTAGTCTAACTGGATATATGTCCATTTTCAGTAGAGGCCCAGGGAGAAAAGCTCCATAAAAAGACATGCACAAAAACAGAGCAGTAAACTACAATTACAGGATACAAAGACAAACAAAAACAGAGCAGTAAACTACAATTACAGGATACTTGTAGAACAATAACAGGTGTTCCATTCCAATTTTTTTTGAGTGCAAGAAGAAGAAAATAAAGAGAGGATTTAGAAAGGTGGGAAGATACCAAAGCAAAGTAATAAACAGGAACAGGAGGGCAGGCCAGATAATAAAGAATTGGAAGAATTAGTATAAGGGTAGTGAGTAACGATAAGTCAGAAAGAAGGCCAATTCAGTTGTTCCTAGTTGCAATAAGAGAATATCTAGTGCAGGGGCCTTAAGTGGCTGTGAAGAGAGAGATAAATGGTAGTAGCCTAGGGTAACAGTAAGAGGTACTCTAGTCGGGGTTGGTACAGGGACATAGCCAGTGGGTTGTAAGCTATGACTTGAGTTTCTTTTTAAATAGAGAAATAGAAGAAAGAGACATGACTGCACTAGGAAGTAGGTTCCAGCTTTTCCCCCACAGTGTTAGAGAAAAGGGATTCTCCTGTTTTATTGTTAGGTTTTTAGGTAGTTTGTTTGCAGAGCGCACGTTTGTTAGATTTTTATTTGGGCTGATTAGACTTATGAGAATTGGTATATTGCCTGATAATACAGGATTTTGTGGGAAATAACCAGTTGGTAAAAAATTATTTGATTTTGCAATTCTAGCCAACCCAGTTGATTAAGATTTAGGCAGTGATGGGTTCTAAATGGGGAGCTGGCAGCAAATCTGGCAATATTGTTGTAAGAGGTTGCCAGCTTGTTGAGGTTGCTTTTAGATAGGTTTGTATATACAGGAGAGGCATAAAAGAGTGATGAGATAAGGTGGGTGTTGGGCAATGGCAGTTCTGGCATTGGGAGAAGGAAGGGTTTAATTCTGTAGAGAAAGCCTCGTTTATGGTTAACTGATTTTATTGTGGTATTGATGTGAGTATCATAGTGGAGGTTATGGTCGATAGTCACTCCTAAGAGTTTAGTGTTAGTATGAGGGTATATAATTGTACCATTTTTAGATTTAATAGTGAAGTGAGGCGGGGAGGATTTTTGTGTGGGAGTAAACAGCAGTAGTTTAGTCTTTTTAGGGTTAAGGAGGAGACAATGCTGTAAAAAACACTCCTCTACACGCACAAAGACATTTTGGGTGAGGACTGTAGTTCTGAAGGATCTGTAGCTGAGGATATTAGTGTGGTGTCATCTGCATATTGTATGGATATAGCATGGGGGATATGAACAGATAGATAATTTATAAAGATAGAGAATAGGAGATCCAAAACAGAACCTTGGGGTACACCAAGGGAGACAGGAAGGAGGGAGGATAGAGTATTGTCTCAAATCACTGCCTGTAGCCTGTTGTCTAGGTAGGACTTGAACCACTGTAGGGCTTGAGTATTGAGGGAAAGGGACTTACGTATATTCAGTGGTAGTTGATGGTTAACCATGTCGAATGCTTTTGAAAGATCTATAAAGATAGCAGAGGACAGGGTGTTATTATTACATTTGTTAATGAGGTCAGAAAATGATAGTAGGGCAGTGGTGGTGCTATGGAAAGGTCGAAAGCCATGTTGAGACCTAGCTAAAAGATTATTATGGAAAAGGTGGTCTAGAAGTTGCCTGTGAATACATTTTTCCATAATTTTAGCTATGGGAGAGAGAAGGGCAATTGGACGATAGTTGGAAAGTTCAATTGAGTCACCACCTTTGTGTAGAGGGATTACATGAGAGACTTTCCAGATGGTAGGGATGGTGACTTCAATAATGGTTCTATTGATTAGGACAGAGCTATGGTAGGCAATAACTTTAGCTGCTATTTGAAGATACTTAGCAGGTAATCAGTCAGTAGAGGGGGTAGAGGGTTTAAGTTTCTCAAGGAGGGTACAGATCAGGGATGTAGGCACAGGTTGGAAAGTAGGTGGTGAGTTATTTATGAAGGCAGGCAGATTAGAGGATACAGGGGTAACAAGTTAGCTAGAAACTGGATAGCTTCAGTAAAGAAGGTGTTGAAGGACTCAGCAATTTGTTTGGGAGTGTATTGTGTAATACCAGATGGGGTAGGTGTTCTAGATTTGCGTGGAAGTAGGAGTCTATTGATACCTGACCAGAATTTCTGTGGGCTTTGTTTATTGGATTGTTGAAGGTGAAAGAAAAAGTGTTTTTGTCCTGAAGTATTGATGCCTTTGTCGAGTTTCTAAGCTGTTTAAATTTTAGATGATCAGATGGGTCTTTGCAGGTATGCCATTTGGCCCAAAATTTGTTTCTTAGTAGCATCTTTTGCTTAGATTCCTTTGTGAGCCATGGAGCAGTTTTGGTACTGTTTCTAAGAGTATGAAAAGGGGCATGGTGGTCCAGGATTTCAAGGAACTTAGTGTTGAAGTATGCAACTGCTTCATCTACTTGGAGATGTTTTAGGGGTGACCAGTTGCATACACTGAGTTCATTCTGGAAGTGTTCTGGGTTGAAATGTTTATTTTAACGAGTAGTTCTAAGAGTTATGGGGCTGGAAATATTATTCTTTTGTCGAATTATATAAGAGAGTGATCACTGATGTCAGAAGGGAGGATACCAGCCATATATGTTGTGGGTAGAGTATTTATTAGGATCCAATCAAGAGTGGTTTCTTTGTTGGTAGGTTTATGTATACAAGTAGGTGAGGTGATTGTTTGGGAGAAGCCATGAAGGTTAATGTGGATAGATGGATTACTGGAGTTACAGGTATTCCAATCTATGTTAAAGTCGCCTAGGACAAAGGTTTCTTGTGGATAGTTAGTAGACAGCCAGCTAAGGATATTTTCGAGGGAGGTGATGTTGTTACCTGGAGGAAGATATGAGCATATAATGTAGACGGACTTGCAAGTATTTAGTTGTAGCTTAGTGATATGAATTTCATTACTGATATCACAAAGTGGGTGAGTATCAAGTTGAGAAAATTGAAGGTTTGCTTTGTATAATAAGGCTACGCTGCCCTTTTTGTTAATGCAATCCCTTCTTAAAATACTAAATCCTGGAGGGGTAATTTCATTATTTTGTGTTGTTGGTTTTAACCTAAGAATGTCAAAGTTGTGTATATCCAAATAGGGCATGAAGATCAGTCACTTTATTATTGACACTTCGTATATTTAAGTGAGCAATGAAGAGGGAGTTTGGAGGCCTTGTAGGAGTGTGAGTGGAAGAGGGAGAAGGTCTTCCTAATTTAGCAGGACTATTAGTGGTAGGGCCAGGATTAGGATGGATAGATGTCACCATCGAGTAGGAGGTGAAGGTGCCATCTATATGTGTGAATTAGAGTAAGATTCAATATGTTATGTGCTCTTTTGAATTGTTAGTGTTTATAACTAATGTGGATGACTCTGTGATACTTTGGGAAGATATAGTTGTGGATGTGATGTTGCTGTGTTTTAGGGTGCCTGATGGGGATGGTGGGGAAATGTCTTTTGCGGCATGCTGGAATTTGGAGTAGCTAAGATGTTTATAGGCAGTTAGGATATAAGGAAGGAAAGGAAGAGCAGAATTAAGAGGAGGAGTAGGGGTTTGAGTTGATAGGAGAGAAATAGATATAATGCTGAGGAAGTTGAGGGAGGAGAGTAAGTAGGTAGGAGTATAAAATGAAGAGGAAGGGGAGTAGTAAGATAGAATATGTTTAGTGTGGGATGGGATTGGATAGAGAATACATGAAGAAGAGGGAGAAGGGATGTAAGTAACAGGCAGTACCTTAACAAGTTGTAGGCTAGGACTGGATGATGGGAAGGTGGGAGTGGCAAGAGAGGTATAAGGCTATAAGCACTGGGGGTGGGTGAGATTTAGGGTAGGGTAGAAGAGGGGAGTGGAGTGAGCCTGCAGGGGAAATGGAGCGGGAAGAGCCAAGGGAATGATAAAGAAACAATCTTGGGAAAACAATCAGAGAAATGCTGACTGTTAAGGTAAGTGTGGATAGGGGAAGGTTAAGGTGGTAATGGAGTAAAATGGTAGAATGAGGAGGTATGGTGGTTATGTGAGTTATAAAACAGGTAAAAATAGTTTCCAGAGAAATTCAAGTATGACTCAGTAGGTTAAATGTACAAAGATAGTATCAAGAGAAGGGTGCAGTCTAGTGGACAAAAGCTATACAGGTACAATAGGTGTTAGAGAGGGGAAACAGGGGGATCTAGGAGGAAGGGAGGGAAGACAGTGCAGTCTAGTGCAGAAGTTACTGGAGGGGAAGGGATGGAGGTAGTGAAGCAGAGAGGAGTAGGGCTGCTGGCTATCCTGGTAGTGAAGGGTACTTTGCACCTATAGTTTTAAGGAAATAACTTAGCATAGAGCAAAAACATACTTTCTTGTATTCTTGAGGGGATGAGTTCAGGGAGAAGTCAGCCTCTATTTCTTAACTTAGGAAGAGACAGCAGGTATTATTTTTAAATTAAGGATTCATGGTCATCAGGTGGGGCAGGCTCTCCACCTCTAATTCTGGACAGGCAGGTTAACTAGCTGGATACACAAATGAGAGAGAAGAGAAAGTAGAAAGGAACACAGAGAGTAAACAGCAGTAGCAAAAATAACGGTCATAGAAAAAATATGAGACAAATTCACATAAAAATCATATAAGCAATCAATGTCAGCCCAAAAAAAAAACACAATCAATAAATTAAGACAAAGGTGACCTCCAAACCCTGGATCCTACCCAATTTGGTTTCAAGAGGACAGATCCTGCCTGTTAAATCTGTTGGATTTCTTTGAAAATGTGACCAAGGCCACTGAGAAAGGCCAATCTGTGTATACACCATACCTTGACCTGGCAAGGGCTTTCGACACAATCCCACATTCAGGCATTACTGATAAGCTTAGAAAACTGAATGTAAACCCCTTCCATTCTAAGATGGGTTGCCAAATGGCTCACAAACCAAACACTATCAAAGTGGGTGACTCCACATCAACCAGCAGACCTGTTACCAGTGAGGTGCCACAGGGGTCCGTGCTGGGCCTCCTACTGTTTGGTATATACTTCTCAGAAGTTCAGGTCAAAACTAAGGGGTTGTGGCTGGCCATCTTTGCAGAAGATTGCAAACTAGGTGCATTCACTGAATCCCCAAATTATGTCAGTATACTCCAGGAGGGTCTCACGCAGACCAGCAACTGGTGTGTTAGTCACAGTCTCAAACTGAACGCAAATAAAGACATCTTCATTCCCTTCAGTACAATGTCTCCTAACTTCAACCACCATGTGTCTACTGTTATAAGGAAAGTTTTCTAAGTAGCACACTTGATTACTAAAGTCATTGCCTAGAGAGCAAAAGAAGCTATAATCCCCTATTATTAGCACTTATCCTGCCCATAATCGAGTATAACACCCTGTGATGGTAGGAGGTACGGCCAGCACAGCTATCTGGAATTTTGTAAATAATTATACGTCATTTATAAATATCAAACTGATTTATACAACATGCTTATGTTATAAATGTATTAGAACTGTATGCCATGCGTATATCAAACTAATTTGTACAGATGTTTGTGTTGAAAATGTATTTGTAAAGTGCTTCTGTTTAAAACATATCAATAGTGTGCCTTACTGGAGAAAACAGAAATGTACATGCATTATTGTAACTGTTTAAACTGGAAC
>NC_056750.1:743556987-743709487 GCF_019279795.1 Protopterus annectens | reverse complement strand
TAGGCTGATGACTGCCAGGGCCTTTATAATTCATGCAAACCATCTGTGTCCCTATGTATTCATGGCATTTATTAGGACGGGGTGCATTATTTATGAACTTTCCTGAGGTTATCTGGGAGGGTATATTAGTTTGGGCATTACTGTCTGCCTCCGTCCATTAGAGACATGGTAGCCAGACCCGGTGAGAATTTCTGCTTTTCCATCCATTGGTCAAGGTTACAATTAAATGGGATAAGGGTTGGATTCTGTTGCTCATGGATGGGGTGCCTGTTTCAGACCATGGGGATCCTCTGAGGCATATATCTGTCTCACCCACTGAGGCATATATCTGTCTCACCCACGTCTTATGTCACAAGCAAAATGTAAATCCTTCAATATAGTGGTTCTGATGCTGCTCATTTTGCAGATGTGCAAAAATTCCATCAGAGCTGGATCTGAAGAAGCCTTGTATGCCAGGCATAGATTGGCCCTCAGTAATCTGTAGGACTCAGATTATACAGATAGGGCTTTAAGGTGATCCATATAGGACAAATTTGTTTATATCATGGAGTCTTCTAGTAAGGAATGTTTGTGGGCATTCCAGCTGTTAAATATGTCTGGTTAGGTTCATGCTTTAGGAAGGTGTTATACTCAATGATGGATCTGATAAGGGATGAATAAAGTGCTGCTATGATTCCTTGGACCTATACACCATGCTCTTACTTATAAGTTGGGTGATAAAGAATGATTTTCTTACTACCTTGCTCATTTATTGGTTAAAGGCCAGATTGCTTTTTATACATGTTCTCAGATCCTAGACTACTGGGTCAGTTCTTAGGGGAGCCTTTACAATGGGGTAATTAAACTGGGTATCAGCTTCCTAAAAGGCACTATAATTTATTTTCTGACCCTGTGTTTTACTCAATGACTTTGGCACCAGTCATTTGTCTGTGTTAGACCCTCTTGCAATATGTTTGTGTCATGGGGTGTCTATGATAGCTGCCAATTTGTAGTCATTTGTAAACTTGGTCAGTCAAAGGCCATTAAAAGTAGCCTATACCTCTGAGAAGTAGGTACCAGCATGAATTCCCGAGTTACATCGGTGGTGACTGGCCTGTTAGTGGAGGTGGTTTCACCAATCCTGACTTCCAGGATCCTATCTGTGAACAAGCTTGCAATCCAACAAGTTACATAGGGGGTTATGTCCAGTTCAGTAAGTCTGTCAACTTTATCTGAGTGAGATACTGTACTGAACACCTTAGCCAGATCCAGTTAGGTGGTATGCATGGTATTCCCATCATCCAATGCCTTGGTGACCTTCTCAAAGTCATCTACTAGGTTTTAGGAGGCATGATCTTCCCTTGATAAAGCCAAACTGAGTTAGTTCCAGTGTCTGAAGGTTGCCTATGTGTTTGTTGATCATTTCCATGAAAATACATTACATGGCATTGCATATTAGACTAGTCAGACTAAAGTCTGTAATTTCTTTGGTCAGCTCATAGTCCACCCTTGTGATGTGGGATAACCATTGCAGTTCTCCTTTCTCAGGTACAAAGCCTGCTTTGAGTCTATAGTTGAAATGTGACTCAAATTCTCCTGATAGGTCAATATTCCAGATATTTAGGAGGCATTCCAGGATAGCGTCACAGCCCATTAAGGATGTGTTTTTGGCCTTACTGAGCACTTCCCAGATATGCTCCCTGTTAATAGTTGGGGGGGTTATGCTGGTAGGTACTTCATGCATGGAGGCAGAGGGGGAGTGGAGGGGTGAAGTCTGAACTGATTTTGTCAGGCAGCAAATTTGCTTATCTTGCTCTGCTCATTGAAGGTGGCTCCAATGACCACCAATATGGCACAATGCTGTGTGCTGCCATTGGGGTTTGCACATAGCTGCAGACGGCTTTGTGGTTGTCTTTAACATGTAATGTTATATTGGCCTCATAACTGGCCTTGTTGGACTTAATTTGCCCTCTTAATTTCCTGTTTAATTTAATTAGAGTGCTCCTATCATCATGGGAGTTGCTCTTCCTTATTTTAGCCATGACTTTTTCACAAGTTTGTTTTGAGCTTACTCGTAGTAGGTACAGCAGCCTCTATACAGCATTTACATGGTTGTACAGGGTCCCTGTATACAACCCCATACAGGTAGTTCTGAACTCAACGCTGGGAGGGGCATTGAATTTCTATAAACTTTCACTTAATATTGCATGGTTTGCTTTGGAATAGTTTGCACCTGTTACAGGGCATTGCTGGGATTACAGAGCTGATTTTTATTTCAAAAGTGACAGCTTTAAAGTGTGACCTTATGAGAGAGGATTTAACACTGAGGGAAGGGAGGGTGCAGTACTCTCCCATACTGGTGAGTATTAGATTCAGTATATTTGAACTTCTGGTAGGTGTGCGCACTATTTGGTCAAGCGTACCATTGTGCCTGTGAGTTTGAGGTAGTATACATTTCCCAGTCTACAGAACAATAATTAAGCTTCCCCATGAATAGAATACTTGGTTTAATGGTGAGGGTCTCTACTAGGTCTAGGTACGTGATATAGGATTCAATGGACACAGAAGCTGACCTATGGCTTGCTAGAATATAGTATGGGACTTTGTCTGTGGCGATTTGTACATGGATAAATTCCATGGCATCAACCTGTTTAAAAAATGTAGAGTTATGCTTGTTGGCAATATAGATTGTGACTCATCCAATTTTTGTCCCTTTCTTTGCAGATGATGGTCTAAATGTGTGGAAGGGACTGGAACCTTCCAATGCCAGTGTACTTTCTGCAGATTTAAACCATGCCTCAGTAATAGAACAGATGTATTTATTCTCCAGAGAGAGGACAGGAGAGCTTGTAGGGTATGGAGTTTCTTTTTTAAGCTCCTTTCTTTGAGCGGTGGCAACTTTAGGTATCTTTTGGTTTTACTTGTCGATAGGTTTGTCAAACTGACATTGCCTTAAAAAGGCTCTATGGGATGGACAAACTTTTATCCAATATTCTGAAGCCTACACAGACTTGCAGACCATCCTTTGTAAAGTAACATGGCCAGTTAATCATGTCTTCCCACGGTGACAAATATTGAATCCTCTTGAAAGGCACCAGAAACTAAGCCAGTTATTGAAGTCAATCATCTTTTGTTCATTCTAATACCAGTGGTGTAGTGACTTGAGCATGTGCATAACTTAATCAGTGTTGACTTCAGATAAGCAATTATCCATTATCTTAATTAAATTATCCATTATGTTAAAAAATTTCTCTGTTAACTAACTTCTAAATATATCTGGTGCTATCTTATCTTTCAAACTTAACATATTTTTGACAGTTTTTTTTTAAATATTTTATTTTTTTTCTTGCATCTCATGCTATATACCATTTTCTCTCAAAATTCTGGTTCTTGCACTTAAATCTGATATATCATTCTTTTAAAGCTTTGTTTCTTGATCATACTATATTTGTATGTGATAAACCTGAAAGCAATCATCTTTAATATCATCCAAGCATCCTCTCAGCTTTCATCCCATCTGCAATCATGCTTCATCAATTTTAACTGGTTCATACAGAACTGTGTAGGTTGTTGTCCTGACTCCGTAAGTAAATGTGAGCTGTTTTTAAATTGTGAGACTTATGATTTAGTAACATCTTCCTAATATTTCTTTATGAACAGTTCATTTTATATTCCTTTATATACTTATTCATAACTAACATACTTTTCCAAACAGTTGTTATAATAAACTGTTTAAAAAAGATATACTTCCTTATAATTCTATTGCTGATTTTAAATTACTTCACTATGAAGCTTCTTAAGAAAATATCCTATTGCATATAATTATTTCTTTCTATACTATCACTTGTTTTTTTCTATCTGACATCATTACTTTGCATCTATAACACTATCATTCCTCAACAGAAATAATATACATCTAGTACCTAATAAAATTTTTTTGTTAGTTGTTTCTCCTATATGCCATTATTTGAACCATTTATTCTAATATACACCAACATTCTGCTATAATCTAAAAGTAGTGTACTTGAAACGGAAAAAGCAAACTTGTAAAAAAATGAAAAAATAAAAAAAACAGTCACCAGAGAAAAATCGATAGTCTTCCACTTTTAATACGCCAACAAACACAGAAATACCAAGCGACTAAGCGCTTTCACCAGGCTACAAACCACTGGAAACCAAATGTGTATATTTAATGAAATGTGGATGTTAAACCAAATGACTCTGAAGAAGCCAATGGTTTGTAGCCTGGTGAAAGCGCTTAGTCGTTTGGTATTTCTGTGTTTGTTGGCATATTAAAAGTGGAAGACTATCGATTTTTCTCTGGTGACTTTTTTATTTTTTCATTTTTTTTATAATTCTGCTATAATCCTTTTTTTCTGTATTTAAATTACAAACCAAAAAAAAAAAGGAGGAGGAATAAGTCATTCCCCATTTTTGTTCTTTAAGATTAATATTAAGCAGGAAAAACCTCTAAATTCTTATCTTCTGGTAATTCCAAATACATAATTTACTAGTGCTAAATTTTAAAAATGTCTAAATTCTTCAGCTTGCAATATTCCTTTTTTCTGCTTAGAAACCATTAGACTTTGAGTTACGTTGCTTTCTAAAATGCTTCAACAATATTTTACTTTTGTCATGCTGTTAGTTTAAATGCGGTTTCCTTCAATTTGTATTTCTTTCATCATTACATATTTTTATAGTTTTCTTCACTTTTTAAATATTTTTTTACTTGCTTAATGATACTGAACCTAGCTCCCCATGACATCCTGTTACTGACTTCAACAAAGATTTATTAAAAGCTTGTAATATGTACTTTGCACAAATAATGATATCTTTAACACTGACTCAAGTAATTAACATAGGTCTCCATATTGTGTGTGAGACACAAAACAAAAATGCATCTTTTAGTGTTGAGCTTCATGCTGTTTTGAATGTAATTAACTTTTCTCCTTATTTTTGATTAGAGCAGCATCACATACTTTTTTAAACTATTATGAAATTGGTGTGTACATTTACCAGAAAGTTTTACAAGTTAAACTCCTACCATCTTTTGTTTTATTTCCAAACTACCCTTAATTGTTCTTTAACCGCTGCAATAAAAACAAAGTAAACCATCAAATTTTTATGCAAGTATTTATTTATTTATAGCTAGGTTCATAGCTAGGTACTAGGCTATCGGCCCTGGGGCCTATAAAAGCCCAGCCTTTTACCACCCAAGAAATTTATTTTCCTGTGCCACTGTCAAGCAAAGACACAGAAGTGATCCCCAGTGTGAATTTCCTATTTCCCATCCAATCATCAAGATTTTTCTTGAAGAGTGCTAATGAGGAGCATTTGTTAACTGGGATAGTCCATCTGGGTGTGAGCCCATTTTCAGCAGAGGCCCAGAGTGAAGCTCCACAAAATAGTACTTACATAGGCAATAATAACTATTCACAAGTTAAATATAAACATGCTCTCATAATGTCCACCAATGTCTATTTATTGTCCTCTTGATTCAGGACTTGCTTTTTGCATTATATTTTTCCAAAGATATACACATCTCTACAGATGTGTTAGCTGTACTTTGTCATAATAAGACCATCCATTTCACAATATAGTTCATGAATTAAGTATATTTACTACTATTTCACTATTTTATGTGAAATGCAAGCATCACTTCATTGAAAGTTAAATTTGTGCCAATACAGTATGCACTCAAAAAAAAAAAAAAAAAAGCATAATTGCTCAGACTTGATGAAGTCTCTCGTCCAACAGATTTCTCCATTTAATCATAGGATACTGCATTCAAAATAAATCACTTCTGTACAAGTTCATTTAGATAACATATTGCTTAAATGCATCTGTTTTATGCAGTTTTATTAGAGAGTTCATTGTTCACATTGCCTAGGGAATAATGTAGGCAACAGTCTAAATAAAATAAATATAGATATACTTTTACCAGCCTTTCATTATTCACAGCCACAATTTCCTCTGATAGCTTTGTTTCTCCAGTTACAACAAACAGAATATTGTCAAATTTTTCTCTCCTCCTTTGCTTGGTTTTCTGAAAACATCATGGGCTTCCTTCTTTGCTACTTCTTCTACCTTTGCTTCCTTGGAGGAGGAGATTGAGGTAAACAGACCTGTTCTAAACCACAACAGCGGAGTAAAAAGGCAGGCATGGCTTCCATGAGGCACAATGATTTGAGTTTTGTGCAAATATTAATACTTAACATTTTCACTAAGCTGACTGAATTAGTAAAGTGAGATATTATGCAGTTGAATAAATTAAAGTCTTTTATACAAAGAAAAAACAACCTTTAAAAATGTTAAATGCAAATGTTCTTAACCCACATCTGGCTTCACTTTCACATAACCTTTTTTCTCTAGTTAATATCGAGAAGAACCTTCAACAATCCCTATTATTATGATTCTCATCAATGACAGGTAAAGGAAGTATATGCAGTTAGACATGCCTCTATATTTGTAATCAAAAACTCCCTAACACAAGCATCTGCAGTCTGATATTCACACTATATAATGTACTTCACAACTCCTCCCATAGTCTAAGACTTTTTTTAATTTATCAACAATGCTATGAGATAAAGTCTCCCTTTTTTAAGAATATTTCTACTTTCCACAAAATTTTGATACATAACAGTTGATCCCCTGGGTATATGAGATCTGCATATTACTAAACATGTCAGTGATTCAGTTTCCTTGATATGAGGTAATATATTCAGACTGGACAGTACTTCTAACCTCTAGCAACCCATATATATGTCACAGATGAATCGTATACCAAGTTATTTTACAAATGTAAGTGCTGCTCCTGGTCCCTTGTAGAATTCATCATTTTTTATTTTACTATTAAAAGCTATACATGTGATTGCATGGAAACATTCATGAAAATTGTCTCAAAGGCTACAGTTATTTACAATGTCTAAAAATATAAACTGTTAAATGCCTGAAGGTTTGATATAGTTTGTTTTGTAATGGACATTACCAAGAGTATCTGAAATCTGATTTCAAAATCTTGATTATATCCTTATTATTAGCATTCTCCGGGAGGAGAACATGAGGAGATGGTATCTTCAGCATTGGGGTTGTAACGCAGTGTCAATCAGTCTGAATGGTGTATACCAGCTTATTCATTATAGAGTTAAAAATTCATCGACAACAGCTGACATTTCTTCTCCATGTCCCTGTGACTTCAGGTGTTATACTTAGCCAGCCAGTGGAACTCTGAAAAGTACTCCTTTGTATTTCTTTAAAAATGTGAATCCATCTCCTAACCATGCTTCCATCATAGGTCAACTGTCTGGCTATGATTATCCGCTTGCTGGACAAACTTCCTCATGACAATGCAAGACCGATCATACTACATCATATGGACTGACAAGTGATGCCTGGATGATTCTAGAATAAAATTCAGCATCCACTTGAGGGGCAGAAGCTAAGGGAATCTTTACATCACAGACCAACAAGTCCAGCAAAATAGTTGGTTACAGAAATTGAATGTGGCACCTAGCTGGACCATGGTCTTCCCCACAATATGAAATCTGGAGTTTGCCACTACTTCAACTTTAGTGAGTACAGCTGCCCTTGCCGTTACCTTCTATTTACTGTGTATGCTGTGTATAATAGAGGCTTATCTTTGAAATGAGGAAATGGAAACAAGCCCTCCTTTGGTTGAAGTCATGGATCCCTCTGTTATTCACTGCAGTAGAAGAAAAAATGGGCGTGCTCTTTGGCTTGGTCAGTAAGACTTTAGGTGTTGATCAGAGTCTGATGTCACTGACTCACTCGGAGAGTAACTTTTATAGAGTTTGCACATTTTGGTGTTTTTTTGGCATTATGGAGAAACTATTTCCTTCCTTTAACTTTGTAAACAAATCAGGTAAGCCTAGTTCTTGAAGGAGTTCTCCAAGTAAGATAAGGGCAGATGTCCTCTGAGCTGCTGAGAGAGACTTTCAACACTCAGTAAAAGTCTTAGGTTCCCTCCTGCTTTTGTAAATTTTGCTTACTGATATTCCAACAACTTTCACACACTTCAACTTCACACGTTATCTAAATGACAGATGCGGTAAATGGAATTCTTTACTTCTCATGTCTCTCCTACAACAAAACTTATGGGGTAACTGTTCATGGGGCCATCATTAAACAAAGAAAAGCCTAGAACAATCAATATAAATCCTACAGAATAACTGCTAGCCAAGCTGAGTGAGATAAGTATTTAAAACAGACAAAAAAAGTTCATCTGATGTTGTAAATCTTTATTCATTGCTTACTGTTAGGACCTCGGTCCCGTCCTCGGAACCAATACAGCCATTTCCCAGCTTGCACAAGCCAAAACTTTCAGCCAAGAACCTACTCACAATGCCCCTCTCCTAGATACTCCACATCTCGTTTGCCGCGTTCCTAGTTAGACGTGCTAGCCAACTCTCTCAAAGCTAAGTAGTATTTTGTTGTTTTTATGACAGTTTTTCTTCTGAATTTAAAAATTTTTAGTCTCCTATAACCTAGGCCTATTTCCTACCCTTTTTCTTGGTAATTTATTTTTTTTCCCTCTTTTGACTATCCCTCTCTCCCCTGTCTTTGACAGGCCCCTTTTACTAGTGGTATTCCTTAATGTAACTCCACTGGTATTTCTTCCTTAATTGTTTCTACAGGATAGCATTGTTTTCCTTACCATGTCAGACAAAGCTAAGTTGGGTTTTAAAAAGTGTGACAAGTATGGAAGGAAGATGCCTAACACAGATGCACGTTTGTTGTGTCTACTGTTTGGGCGTGAATCATTTGAAAGCTGATTGTGACATTTGTGCGGGTTTTACAAATCGGACACTAGCAGAACGTAAAAATAAACTTATTTTAAAAGGTTTACTCAAGACACCTTTCTCTGAGGCTCTATCTGGGTCAGAGGTCTCACCCCCTCCTAAGACCAAAAAATATAAGGAAAAACAATCTGATGATGTAAATCTTTGTTTTTTCATTACAGAAAGGAAAAACGGATTACTTAAGGCACCTTTTTTGGAAGCTCTATCTGGGTTGGAGGTCTCACCCCCTCCAAAGACCATAAAACAAAGAAAAACGGATTACTCAAGGCACATTTTTTTTGGAAGCAGCTTTTTCAGAGGCTCTAGCTGGGTCGGAGGTCTCACCCACTCCAAAGACCATAAAACATAAGGAAAAACAGATTACTCAAGGCACCCTTTTTGGAGGCTCTATCTGGGTCAGAGGTCTACCCCCTCCAAAGACCAAAAATCATCAGGACAAATGGAGTCACTCAGTTCCTTCATCTCCGTCAGTTATGGAACCGAGTCAGCTCCGTAATTCCTCAGCACAGACCTCTTCAGCACCAGGCTTTGTGTCTTCTCCCTCAATGCCGTCCAGGATATTCACCCCTATTTCGGCTCTGACCTCGACACCACTGACTTCGGTGCTGTCCTTGGATCCGAAATCAGCTCCAATAACTGTACCTGCTTCGGCACAATCCCCAGCAACGGTGCCGACAGTTTCTTCAGATCCAAAACTCAAATAACTGCCAAGGACAAGATACCTCCGGTGCATACTGTCTCGGCTCCGACAGCAATGTTTTCCCTGTTGGCACCATCCACCCTTGCTGCATCGGCTACAGTGGAATCGATGCTCTCTCGAAGCAGTGCTTGGACCGTCCGTACCTTGGTATCTAGCCCGGCACCGATTTTCTCGCTGGCACCATCTATGTCCATGGCTCCGATGGCTTCCAGTTCTCTTGCTCCTCTCCCAACCTTCTATTTTGGGACCCCGGGCACGGGAGTCACAAGAACCCTCTTTGAAGGGAACCCCTTCTCCGGAGTCCTCTTCAGAATATCCCACTGGGAAGCCACCCCGGAAGAAATGGTGCAAGAGGAAAAACCTTGATTCACTGGAAGAATCGATCACCGAAGACACTGATTGCGATGAGGGGGAAGGGTCCCCATGGTCTCCCCCACACAATGTCTCATTCGGAGTCACTCTCAAAATCCTCAAGCAGCGGGGAGACTGGAAGTCCAGTAATCCCTCTTCTGAGGAATCAGTGTTCCTGCAGGCCTTCTGTGCTCAGCCATCTATTTCCTGGGTGACCCCACTGGCAGGTGACCTTGTTAAACTCATTGTGCAGCATGCCTGGAAGGCCCCGGACAACATAGAACCTGTCCCTTGGAGGCCAGACAAAAATTTTATCTACACCTGAAGACCAGCCCCACTGGTCCTAGCAGTTGACAGTTGATTCTATGGTCATGGCAGCTGCCACCAAGAGGGAACTGTTAGAAGATAATTCCACCATCCATCCTCCAAACAGAGATTCCAGTACCATGGACAGACTAAGGAAATGTACCTATGCTTCAGCGACATTCACTATTCGGTCGCTGAACTATCTGGCACACTTTACTCATCTCCAGAGAGACCTAATTTCTGAAATGTCTTCCTCTTTGGTGGGGTACTGTCTGATGAGGTGCGTGATACTGTCACGTTGCAGCTAGCTACCCTTGAATCCATCTCGAATCCCTCGATGCATTTGATATCTCACTCCACCATGGGGGCAGCTCGAGCTGCTGCATCAGGCATTGTCATGAGACGTAAGGCTTGGATGCAGTTGTGTGACTTCGCTGACCCCTTTAAATATTCCTTCATCAATGCACCTGCCGCTGATTCTGCACTTTTTGGAACCAAAGTAAGAGACACACACACATTATTCCTTCATCAATGCACCTGCCGCTGATTCTGCACTTTTTGGAACCAAAGTAAGAGACACACACACATGTAGTGAGAAAGACGGAAAGACCTTTCCAACCCCCTGAGGTGTTACTTCAGGAACCAGAAGGGAGGAAAATGTGTTCCAAGAAATCCCAAGGACCTTTTCATGACACTCATGGTGAACAATCCCCCCTGGGCAGAGGGGGCAACCCATATGGAAGACGTCCCTTTCGAGGTAGAGGGGGTCAGTGTAACCAGGGTGTTAAGAGATTCTTCCTCCGCCAGACCCTACCAGCACTCTTGAGCAGTGGCTTGACTGCTTCCATCTGGAAGCTGTCAGGGGTCGTTTTTCTCTGCATCTACCAGCCTGACATCTTATTACTACCGATGTTTGGGTGCAGAGAATAATATCCAGAGGCTACCAAATAACTTCCGACTTAACTCCCAGACTGTCAAATGAATCCCCGATGTACCACCCAATAAGAGGGAATTAGCAGCCTTAGAGATAGAAAAGCTGCTAAGGAAGACAGTCGTCCAACCAGTCCCACCAGACCAGACAGGATCCGGGTTTTACTCGAGGTCCCTTTTTAGTGCCGCAAATGACAGGAGACTGGAGACCAATCCTGGATCTCAGCCTATTGAACAAATTTATCAAACCTCAAAAATTCCAGATGGGCACGATACAGTCCATTCTTCCTTTCCTAGTGAGGGATAACTGGATGTGCTCTATAGATCTCCAGGACGTGAACTAACACACATAGATGGATCACCACTCCCGGAGGTTTCTTCACCTCCAGCTGGGAGCCAATCACTACCAGTTCAGGGCACTGCCGTTCGGTCTCTTGACAGTCCCCCTGAGTGTTCACCAAATGTATGGCAATTGTGGTAGCTCATCTTCGACTACAAGGATTCCAGGTGTTTCCCTAGCTAGAAGATTCCATCAAGGAATCTTCTAGTCCGCAGCCTCTCTCACACTGAAGCTCTCGCTCTCCGCCTGGAGATTACAATCTACAAAGACAAATCTCAAATGTCCCCAACAAAGACACCTGTTAAGCTTCTCTCTCCCCTCACAGGCTTTTGAAAATAAGACACCAAATCAAAGACCTTCTTCCTCAGACCTATGTACCAGCACGTCTTGTACTGCAACTCTTGGAATCCATGGCAGCTGCCATTATGTTAGTACCACTGGCAAGAATGCACATGAGAATCCTGCAGTGGCTCCTTTCTGCACAATGGTCGTTGCCAACTCACCCACTCAACCACATGATGCACCTTAAAAACCGTTGCAAGGAGGAAATGCTATGGTGGATGGAACCACAAAAGAATCTTTGTTGTTGACCGTTCTGTCTTCCCCAACACACAGCCACGGTGACCACGGACGCTTCACTATTAGGGTGGGAGGGGCATTTCCAGGCAAAGACTGTCCAAGGCACATGGACCCCCTTCAAGGCCAACTTGCACATAAATGTCCTGGAACTGAGGGCAGTTCTCCTAGCGTTGCAAGCATTCCATACATCCCTGCCTTCGGAGACCATTGCAATTCAGTCAGACAACATGTCAGTCATCTGGTATATCAACAACCAAGGTGGAACCAGATCTTACCCCATGTGCCGGGAAGCCATGAGGATTTGGCACTGGGCGATAGCTTCCAATCGCTTTCTTATAGCAACATACATTCCCAGGAGTTCCAAACTTATTGTGGATAATCTGAGCAGGAACATCCTGATGCCTCACGAATGGTCCCTCAATACTGTAATAGCTCGGATCTTCCAGCACTGGGGCAAGCCTTGCTGTAACCCATTTGCTTCCCCCTTGAATTACAAATGCAAGAGCTATTTTGCCATGATTCCCCCTCAGGAGGAACCACCAAGGGACTCTATAACGCACAATTAGCCCCCGGGTCTTCTGTATGCCTTTCCCCCATTTCCCCTCATTCCAAAATTTCTCCAGAAAGCTCAGAGGTTGAAAAGCAAAGTGATCCTCATTGGTCCCTACTGGCCACGTCAAGTCTGGTTCCCATTTCTATGGCCTCATCTGATTTACAGCCCGTGGATCCTGGATCATTCTCAGGACCTGTTATCCCATCCTCAGGAATTGATTCATCTGAACCTGCACAGTTCTCAAGCTCTCAGCCTGGTTCCTCTACTTCCAATGATTGTCAGACTGCCTGACATCCCATCTCCTGTTCGTGAAATTCTTCTGGCCTCACACAAACCTTCCACTAGAAAGGTTTATTCTCGTAAATGGACTAGGTTCTCTATCTGGGCCAAAGACCAGAACTGAGACCCTTTCTCTATGCCTATTCAAAAGATTCTGCAATTCCTGATTACTCTCCTGCATGCAGGAGCATCAGCTTCAACTATCACTGCACATTTAGCAGCTATTGCCAATTTTCATAATGGTCTTGAAAGTTCTTCAGTTATGTCACACAGCCTATGCAAGACTTTTTTGAAGCGTGTATTACATGTTAAACCTCCAGTCAAGCCTCCCTTAGATCCCTGAGACTTGACTCTGGTGCTTCAATCGCTTACAGGCTATCCCCTTTGAGCCCTTTGATTCATGTGATTTGAAATTTTTGCCTGGGAAAAACCATACTTCTAGTAGCACTCACCTCAGCGAGAACAGTATCTGCGCTGCAGGCCTTGAGTGTCACAAGTCCTTACTTGATCTTCCACACTGATAGGGTGTCCCTTCATTCTGACCCTGCCTTCTTGCCCAAGGTAATTTCTGTTTTCTTCCCAAGGCATTCTAATAGAGGGGAGTACCTTTTGCACACCCTTGATGTGCACCGACAGCTTCATTATTTGGACAGGACTAAATCTTTCAGGAAAACAGACAATTGTTTGTGGCCTTTGCAGGACCCAGATTGGGGTAAACCTGTTTCCAAAGTGACTTTATCCTCCTGGCTTAGAAACGTCATTACCTTTATCTACCAACAGAATAAGCTACCCTTACCTTCCAGAATAAAGGCTCATTATACCAGTTCTATGGCTACCTCTGTAGCTTTTCATTCCAGAGCCTCTATGGATGATATATGCGCAGCAGCCATGTGGGCAAGATGTCATACCTTCATATCTCATTACAAATTGGATTTGGCCTCCAGGGGACGAGCATCTTTTGGTTCTATTGTGCTCAGGAATATCCTTCCTTAGAGCCACCCAGGACTCAAGTAGCTGGGGACTCGGTCCTAACAGTAAGCAATGAATAAATATTTACATCAGATAAAAGAAGTTATTTCTTACCATAATGTTCCATCTGTGCTGTAGATCTTTATTCATTCCTTTCTTTCCACCCTCCTTCCCCCTGCCTGGACTCCTGATGGATTTTAGGTACTCCTGGTTAGGGTATTTGCTCCGACAGACCCTCTTACTTTTTTCCTATTACTACATCTTTTATCTAGGGTGGGCAAACTCGATCTTGAGTATCTAGGAGAGGGGCATTGTGGACAGATTCTTAGCTGATGAGTTTTTGGCTTGTGCAAGCTGTGAAATAGCCGTATCAGTTCCGAGGACAGAACGGAGGTCTTAACAGTAAGGAATGAATAAAGATCGACAACACGGATGGAACGTCATGGTAAGACAAAACGTTTTATTGTTCTCACAGACCAGGAAAGGAAATAACTGACAAACCAAGATGGATGCAAGTATCCGATTATTACAGCAATAAAAGAAAGAAAAGAAATGAAACAGTACTACATTCAATGTTGTTTACTAATGACACCATGTAGATAGCCATGTCACAGAAAGCAAGCTTAAGTCCTGTTGGAATGATCAAATGATCTACAGATCTGATCTGAATAACAAATGCCCTGCAGCAATCAACCTGTGATAAAAATGAACCATTTCCTTCCAAATATAGTTATTTTCCTAATTTACACGGTGCATTTCACACTCTGTGCTACACGAACAACACTGGCAGGTATAGCAATGGCACAATTTAAGAACTTCTGCCTGAATTTCCTATTGTTGCATGTGTTGCATCATTCATTCGAACTGCATGGCTGAGGTATTTAGTGAACAAGTCTGGGTTATCTACCTGTGCGACACTTGTATTCTAAACTTTACAAATTAGTTCAAGGGTTACAGCTACACTGAAAACATCAGTAAAGTCAGCTTAGGAGCTGAAAGTGCTGTTTTCTATCAAACTAAAGTGTCACCCTCTACTTGTACATTTTTGGTCACAGATGAGTAGCAGACGTGAGGAGTGAGGGGACCAGTTCACACCACAGACCCTGGACAGGAAATTCAGCTGGAAACACAATTTATAGAATTCAAACCCATTCTGCAATTTTTAAAACACTTCATGGTAAAATAAACTCCAAAACTCCTTTGGTTACCTGAAATAGACTAAAACGGAAAAATACTGCCACAGCAATTGAAGTAACGAATCAGCCACAAAATAAAATAAACGTTTTAGCGCTTTCTTCCACTTTAATTTCACATGGACTTCTTCAGAAAAAAACTTCTGAAGAAGTCCATGTGAAATTAAAGTGGAAGAAAGCGCTAAAACGTTTATTTTATTTTGTGGCTGATTTTCGTTTTACTTCACTTGGTTGCTGTGGCAGTATTTTTCCACTTCATGGTAAAATCTTCAAAATCATGGTAGAACACATCTGCCATAAAGAAAAATACATGTTCCTTCCAATGGCATTGAAAGAAAGCTGTAAATCTAAATGCTGCTACTATAAGCAAATGAACAGGCAACATAATGGACCTGTTTATGTCCTTGTATCATGCAAGCGAGACAACAATGCTCTATAAGAGGTTTGAAGCATTGGCAGTAAAGCAAACATGCTGTGCATGCAGTTATGGGGTACAGCAAATTACAAAGTAGTACCGACCACTTAGAAGGACATTGAGGCATAAGCACTGATGAAAGGTCAAGCTGTAATGAAAAGCATCCTTTTATGGTTTCCCTTCAGTGTTGTCTTATTAATAATGAATAGCTCTGTTTGGCTTGGGTAGATAAGCAATGTGAACGGCAATTAATTTGCTGCTCTTAATACTCTAGAGAATGCCTTAGCTTTCCAGCTGTGGACTTCTGCCACACTATTTACCATAACAATTTTATAGTACAATATTTATAATATTCTAGATCATCAAGTAATCCAAAAGGACAAACAAAAGTTCAGTGAGTATATATTTCCCTTACTTATTGCAAAATACATTTATAGTGTTAATGATACAGTATGTGTTTGTGCAGGCATGCTCTCATGTCTGTGTATGTGCACATGTGTCTGCCTATGAAAGTTTCAGTGATTTTTTTCAGAGAAGGATCTTTTATGCTCTGTATAATAAATTAGATGCATTTCCCACTTCATTCTTTAGAGACTGTGATTTTGCACTTATCTGTATATTTATTCAGCCATCACTCTTAAAGAAGCATCCTTCAACTATTGTTCCTACTGGCTTACCAACTCACAGCTTAATATGTTCAAGCAAAGGTTGTAAATTTAGACCGGAAATGCATTTGTATGAGAAATGTATTGAGAGGAAAAATCCTAATGAACTGCACTCTTCCCAAGGAGGTATCAAAAACATGAAAATAGACATTTACACGATCTACAATTACCAGAGAAAAAGAACCAAAACATTCTGCTCATGACACTGACATTTACTTGTTGTAAGAGAAGACCTAAATTGTCTGCTCCTTGCACAGTTTGCAGGATTTTATGTCATGAGGCATTCTGATAAGAATGATTGGGTATGGACTAACTAACTGTATGACAAGAAGAATAAACTGCTCTAGAACAATAAAAAATGATATGCAGTAATAAAACACTATCCATACACTTCAGCAAAAATCCACAAAAGTAAAAAAACTTGGCTCTCAGTGTGGTGAGAACTTTTCAGGTGTAATGTATGTAATATTTTCATCAGAGAAAACGAAAGAATAAATGGTGAAGAGAGAAAATTGTCCTTTATCAGTTCTGTGTTGCAACTATCAGTTCTATACACAAGCTAAATAATTTATCTTTAAACTGAGGAATTTGCTAAAAATAGGTTTTGTAAAAGATCATATGGTTATTATTCACATCTAAAGGCATCTCCTTTAACAGATAAGTGGTCACATTGTGAAAAAGGAGCTAAACAGATAAAATAATTTAATATTTAATTGAAAATTAAAAAAGACCCACACCATTTTCAAAAACTGTCTACCACGAGTAGTTCAATTTATGAGATGGTGAGAATGTGAGACACATACTGCCATGGCTGCATCGTCTCCAAATTGCCCTTGCTTAGTGCTAAAGCCATCAGACCTGACTGCGGTATCATTTGCCATGGTGGTCCATCCACTGCACTGGCAAAGACACTCCCTACACTCAGTCACACTCACAAATACAGACACAAATGCAGGCACCTATATACGTAGACACACACGCATGCTAACATTTCCTGACACATTTTTGCTGCACCATGACTGCTTCCATAGCAGTGAATGGGTGACTACCAACTTAAAATGTATTTGCTTTTTCCTCCAAGGGGGCACATTTATGCATTAAGTAATTGAATTGCTCAGCAGTATAAATTGGGAGCTACTGCAGTTTCCATGGACAGCACATGGCTAATAAGCATTAGTTGCTCCCCAAACAGCCATATTTGCATATGGCTAGTGGTGAACCTCAGAGGTAGTGTGGTTTAAGTATTGAAAAGGCTTACTCTGAGTAGGAAAAGGATGTGCCAGCTGTAAGCCATTCTGAATCCCTGTGATATTTTTATTCACCATTTAGAAAAGTTGTTTCATTTAAGCTCAAGCCATGTTTAAAAAAAAAAAAAAAAAAAAAAAAAACTACATCTCTTCTGCTGACTGATGATGTGCAATCATTCAACAAAGAAAAAAATGCTGTGCAGAAGCTGGACATAATGTTGTGCATAAAAGATCATTCAAAAATATTTATTCACAGAAGTGCACAGTATGCAAAATTATACATCTGTTTGCATGTAACATTTTTGTGGTGCTGCGGTAGCGTTATCGCCGCACAGTCAGACGTTGTCCTGTTCGATTCTCAGCTAAAGCGTCTTCTGTGTGGAGACGTGCATGAATGGGCATACCTTCGTTGAAGGTTGTACGTCAGGGCTGGCAACTCGGTACATAAAAATCTGCTGCCAATCATTAGTGGACCGGAGTTCCGCTGTGGCGACCCCTAACCGGGAAAAGCCGAAAGATACATCATGATTTTCATTATTTAAAAATAAGGACTTTCAAATTAGACCCTTTAAAAGGTTATCAAAATGAAACCACTAAGCAGCAAGTTTGATGATAACTGATGATATCTTATGGTTTTGCCTGTAAAGGCCTACATTTGAATATAGTGGACTGGCTGAAAGTGAAATGCAACACTCAGAAATCCAAAAGAAATAAAGAACTAAAGTGCAATCCAATCCTAATAATTTGTAAGGTAATGTTAATCATATCATTTGTGTGTGTCATTTCTTGCATGAAACAGATTGTCAAATGTAAGTTATGTAGACAGCCATTAACTTACAAGGAAGCACAACAAACTATTGCGATTTCATTCAGAACTTGTGAGTTCTGCTGACATTGTTCTTGGTCATGCATCACTCCAAGGATAGAACTGAGCACAATCAGTTTTAAGCAATGTGGAGTGATGACATAATATGTGCAGTGATGACAGCAGAGAGTATTAGAATCTAATGGCAACTGTGTGAAAACAAGCATTTAAACTGAATGATGATTAATGCTTAAAGGAGATATTCTCCTGTCTCTGGATCTGTGAGTTCAGAATTGATTACATAACTAAAAAGAAGTTTGCAGACAAATGTAATCTCTAAAACTAAATGTAATCTGTGTGTGGCACTTCCAATGAATCCTGGAGCTGATCAAATGCTTTACCTTATTTTTTTTTTTATTTCTCCAATTCTTTTGGGTTTCTAATACCATGACGGGGAATGGACCCCATTCCATGTCAGAGTACCATTAAAGTTCATGAAATCAGTATTGGTTCAATCTTTGATGTCAGCCACAAGTGCTCTTCACAGCACCCACAATGTGCCTGGTAATGACTCCTGCAATTCATATGGAGTTACGTGTATTGGTAACATACCTAAATACAATTGCAGATGCTTTTTCATAAGATCCGTTGCTCCTACTACTATTGGAATTGTCTGGGTATCTTTTTTCCACATTGCTCTCATTTCTGCCTTGGGCAGCTGAGGCGGAGCAGTGGTAAGCATTGCCACCTCACAGCAAGAGGTTCTCAGGTTTGATCCCCCGCTGGGGTGTTTTCTGTGCGGAGTCTGTATGTCTTCCCTGTGGCTGCGTGAGTTTCCTCCGGGTGCTCCGGTTTCCTCCCACATCCCAAAGACATGCTGTAGGTGGATTGGACACTCTAAATTGGCCCTAGGGCATGAGTGTGTGCATGTGCCTTCTGTGGAAGGTTGGGCACCAGGCTGGCAACTCAACACTGTAAAACTCCACTGCCAATCATGAGCGGGCAGGTGTGGCGACCCCTAACCGGGAAAAGCCAAAAGAAGAAGCAGCTCTCATTTTTGCCTTCAAATCTTGACATTTTATGACTTTGTCTCTCTCTGTATGCAAGACACTACAGTCACTGTGTGTGGTGAATTCAATGATCAATGCTACATCTCTCTTCTTTTCATGGACCACTATATCTGGTTTTCTTGCATCTATCTTTTGAACTGCTGGTAATGGTTGATTCCATGTGCTGTAGAGTTCATCATTTTCTATACTGCTTTGTGACTCATGTTTCCAGTGTTTTTCAGCTACTTATGTTTGTACAATCTCCAGTGTAACAGTACTGCCACATTATTATGCCTTTCTGTATAGAGTACTTCTGCCATTAGTATGTCACAACCAGCAAAAAGATGTGCGGCTGTTTCCAGTTCTGTTTTAATAAAACTACATTTGTCTGTTTCTCCCACATGTTCAATGCACTTTGTAAATCAATAAGTACATAGCCCATTATCTTGGGCCACCAATATTAACATTTTATCTTTTGGTTTGCATTCACCTTTCCTTAAGTATTCCTGCATTTGACCCTGATCAGCAAGAGGTTCTTCCAGAACTTTTCTATATTTGCAATTATATTTTATGCACTTTCTACATTTCTTGCCTTCTCATCTGATCCTTCCCCTTATATTTTTTCTTTTGTGTTTTTGCACATTCAGTTGCTGCCTGATTTTTATCTACTTCTGGTCTGATTTCCATTTCCACTTGATGCCAATATGCTTCTGTTAGTTTAAGAAGGGTCGTCATCTTAGATTTATTCTTCTCATGTTTCAAAACTTTCACTATATTTGGGTCAATCCCACAATTACAGATCAATACATGTAATCAATTTCCTGTAGATCCATACCTCCTTCAGAACAAGGGATATATAATTTTGGTATACAATGATTTTTATAAATCACTTGATGAGCATGAAGCATTCCTAATTATTTTCCTGTCTAATATATCAGACACCTTTTTAGGGCCAGTCAATCACTCCAAAACTAAGTCAGGATAGTAGGAGCAAATTGGTTTATAGCTTGAATTTTGTTGTCAACGCTGTTTTCAGGATTAAATTAAGGATTCAAAAATATTCCTAAGTTTTATTCGCAATTGTTCACGTTTTATTGTTGATCCTTCAACAATTCCCAAATATTTATGCTCTCCCCCCCCCTTGCTCATGTTCTTTTATATCACATTCTTGCCCCAAACTGATTTTTTTTGGTGTTGCAGCTTTTCTGCTTTAAAGGTTGCTTTTGCACATTTATCAAGACCAAATGACATTGTTATATCATCTGAAAAACTACTTGCAGTTGTGCTTTCAGTTCCTCATCTGTTGAGCTATATAGTTTTAAATCATCGACGAAGATAAGTCTGTACACTTTTGTTGCTTTCAGGATGCCAATTTATAGTCATGACCTAAATTGTTAAGCAAACAGCTTAATCGGTTAAGGACAAGGCAAAAGAGGAATGGTGACAGAGTCTCACCATGGAATATCCCCCTTTGAATTTTTACCCCCTGGAATAATATATTTTACTTTATCATGGTGTAACTGCAGAGTGGTTTGCCACTGTTTCATGGTAGCTGTGATGTAGTTTATCATTGTAGGATGTATCTTACACATTCTTAAGCACTCTTTATCCATGAATGTGGGATACTGTCAAATGCTTTTTTGTAGTCAATCCATATACCATATTTAGAATCTTCCCATTTTTACAGTTCTTTACAATGACTAACAACAAATGTCTCTTTTATTGCCTTCTTCTTCCATTGCCATAATTGTGTTATCTTCTAAATTACGATAAACTCTGTCTGCATCAATTCCAGTGTATAGTTTATACGTTGTTGGAAGGCAAAATATCTATAATTTTTAGGGTAACTTGCAGGTTCACTCTTAAGGGGGAGCATTACTTTTCTTGTTGTTAGCCAGGTTGGTGTCTGTTCAGGGTGTGCATATAAATATTTCTTACTCATGGCTAAATATTTGTGGAAAGATGTTAATACTTTTAACCACAAGTTAGGTACTGCATCTGGGCCTGGGGTTTTCCAATTAGAGACTTTTTTTTTTAACTTTGTTTCAATATCTCTGGCTGTTACTTCATCTCATTTCATATCCTGTACCTTTGAACTTCTTATTCTTTCTTTTACAATTTCTATCCATTTAGTATCTTTCTAATGTTCCACAGGATATTCATAAATACTTCTCCAGAATGTATCTATTTCTTCTTTATTTGGTGGTCCTTTCAGTTCATTTTTATCTTCTCTCCCAATTCTCTAGAAAACTTTTTGGGTCATCAATAAATTGCTTATTTTGTACTTTACCTTTATATTTATCTGTGTATCTTCTAAGTTTTTCTTCCTGTACTATTTTAGTTTACTATTTGCAACAGTGCATGATAAAACCTGACCCATTTTAATATTGTCCATTACTTTTTATCACATCTATCATTCTGAGTATTTTTGTTGATCTGTTCCCTCTTCTAAACTCTTAACAGTGACACTTGTCATCTTAACTGCTTTACCGTTCTCTCTATTCGATACTTCTATGAATTATGGTATTTGATTTCTCCTCTTCCTTTCCCTTACTGCCCTGTGTTCTTGTGGTAGAATTTTACCAGTTATTAATTTAGCTGCACATTAATATATCCTCTTTACTTCAGTTATATTTCATGGATCTCTATGGACAGTCCTAATTACTGTGTTCATTTGTTTTATCAAACTTCAAACTTTATGGGTTTTATTCACCTTCTGCAATCATTTATTTTATTGATCTTAATATGTTTATCTCTATTAAATCAAGCAACTCCTCTCTTAGCTCATTTTCTTCTAAACTGAGGGCACATTTGCTGTTCTCCGTTTTCTATGGGCATTCTATAGAAAGTTCTATAGAATCTTCCTGTGGTACTTCATTTTCATCCTGTGTCATTTGATGCTCTGTCATATGGGAAATTCACTAGTCTATCGCTCATCATTGACTGTGTTGGAGTTGATACAGTTTCCTGTTCCTTCCCTTGCTGTCTAGCTTCAACTGAACATTTATACTGGTTTCCTGTGGAAGGCTACAAAATATCTTCATATGACAACTGACCAATTGATTCCTGTTCCATTGATCTCTCCTTAATTTGGATGTCTATTGCTCTATCCTGTTGTGGTGCTTTCTGAATTAGATTTTCTACACTGAATCCTTGACTTTGCAGTTAATCCATAACCTCAGTTTCTATTTCTTTTTAACTTCTCCATTACTAATCTTTTCTGCTTTTCCTCTGTCTTATTTTTTGTACTGCAAAGTTCTCCATGTCTGGATTACTTTGCCTGTATTTCTCTTCAAATACCTTTGGTGCTGTTATTGTTGTACTGATATGTTTTGCTTTCTCCTTTGCATAAATATTACACCATATTAAACATCTTTTTCTTTCCCATGTCCATATTTCTTCTTTGGATGTATTCTGATCTTCCTGTTTCTCCTGACTTTGGGCATTCAATTCCATCATGCTATGATGTAACGTGTTAGACCTTCTACACCAAATCCTTCACTTCACAGACATTCCATAACATCAACTTCTACTTTACTAATCTTTTTTTCTACATTCCCTCTTTGTAATATTATTTTATTGTGAAATATTTCCATATCTGGATACCTTTGCCTGTATTTCCACTCAAATACCTTTGGGACTGCCTTTTTTTTCTATGGATTAATTTGGCTTTCGACTTTGCATAAATATTGTACCATATCAGATTGATCTCTTTCTTTCTCATGTCCATATTTCTTTTTTATACTTTTCAAAAGTCTTAAGATTTTGTTTATATTTTCTCACTTCCACAGATGCTTCTTTTTCCAAACAGATCAAAGTTTCTTGGTCTATATAATGTTTTTCACAAATCTGTTGCATCAATGAAGACAATTTTTTATTTGAAACTTCTGACAGTTTTTCTTGTTGAAGTATTTTTCTTCTAATTTCTCTCAATCTTTTGGTATATCCTGTGTCTGGAAATTCTGGCCTTTTTGCATAATAGTAACAATATATAATTTATTTCTTATCCTCAATAGTCCACTCTATCATCTTTATGGCTCTTCTTTGGCCTATCAGTTTTTCTGATTTTTGTGGACTCCTACCCGATTCTACATCAGGGGGGCCATCCTCCTTCTGGGTCTGGCCTGCCCTATTGTAGGAATGTTTCCGTGCAGTATAAAAAATGACATCTATTTGCATGCAATTATTTTTAATCATTTTAAGGAGTGGTAGTGCAATGATATCAGAGATATCACTACCATCACCTCCCCATAATCTTAGTAGATAATCTTTGAGGCTGCTCGTCTCCACCAGATGTTGCACAGGCCAAACGCAACCCCGCCACCCTCCCAAAAAAAAAAAAAAAAACACACAATCACCTCAACATCAAGCAACACAGGTAAGATCAGGCTTGAAACATCATAAATATGTTACCAATGATAACACAGACAAGCAAAAGAATTAAAAAAAAAAAAAAAAAGCTACAGCCACACTCAGCTTTCCATATTAAAGATATGGAGTACTAAACTGTACTCACTCAGTTCCACATTGTGAAAGAAAGTATGACACATTTACTAACAACTAGGAAAAAGTTCAAACTATAGTCAAACTATGGACTTTAAAAACATGTATTGATAATCTAGTATCTTTTCTTGGCAGTGATTGGGTACAACATAAAAATTTAATTTTTCACTATTTATAAGACAAAAACGTTGTACATCATTTGCAACATATTGGGTTTCATAAAACATCCAGCTCCTCAAAAATTACTGCCATGAAATCAAGCTGAAAAATCCCTCCCCCCAACACACACACAAGCAAAGTATTCTTATATTCTCACTTAGCATTTTTAGTTATAAGTTCTCACTGACAAACTTCTTCCTCCCTATATCAGCTATAATTATTTCATTCCCCCCACTATACTGCTAATACTTCAGTGCCAGAGATAAACATGAACACACTCATGCCCAATTACAGCTACTTGTTTTACTGCATACTATGGATAATTTTCTTGAGATCAATTGAAAGACTAAATTCATAAATAGCCCAAAAATGCATCTCCGCTCACTGATATCATAATCATACACTGAAAATCTGCTCTGCCTTCTCAGTTTCTTAGCTGAAGAATCAGAAACAAAATCATGATTGGCTTTTAAATATTTCTCTTATATGCTTAGAAAGTTGACAAAACAGCAATGCTTTGTTTTATCAAACATTTTCTTAAGGATACGTAATCTGAAACTCATAGAAGCCACAAATTTTACAAGGAACAGATGTGAATACTTTTAGTTCTTTGCTCAAAAAATCAAGATGAAAATAATGAGGGACAAAATGAACACATTTTTAAATATTATTTTAAGTATTTGGCATGTAAACTCAACAGGCAAAGTACTGGTTATCATGGGTGACATGGGAGCACTGTTTGGTTAAGTGGCTATCTCAAACTCACAAAGTATACAAATGGAGATGAAAAGATTCAAACCTTGCACTTTTGACTACAGGTAGCAGTTCATTAACATAAATACCAGATAACTCTAATCACTTAAAATGTTAGAAGAATAAATGTTGCATGGATGTGCATTCTATGAACAATAAAAACTAAGCAACTTTAATAACTGGCATTATTTACAGATAGCAATTTTCAGTACATACTAGAAAAATAAAGACGTTAATGAAGGATAAGGCATAAATGTGATACAAAATTGGTGATGTTCTGCAAAAATAAGAAAGAGAAAAAGAGATAAACTACTTCATTATCACTTAAAAAAACTTATCAGAACGACCATTTTTCATCAAAAAAATTTGACACTAATCAGCAGCATTACTGACTGACTATAAATGTTAGTGGATTTTTTAATTCTCAGTGATATATTAGAAATTTACATGAGTGAAGGTCTGGTATTTAGTGAGGAAGATTAAGGTCTAAAATCTTACTGAGCTGCTTCCTGTAGTCAAGGGTGCAGGGTTTAATTCTTTCTGCCTCAATTTGCCTACTGTGTGACTTTGAGTAAGTCATGTATTCAAACAGTGGTCTAGGGTTGCCGGTTTACCTGGTTTAAAAGATAGGGCAAATATATGAGGCTAAATAATCAGGTGGAGTTTCTGAACAGAACTGGATCATAGTCAAATTGGGCCTTAAGCAAAATATTGGATCAGCATCCCCTGTAGTCATACCAGTATTCCATTCCTTCTCTCTCTCTCTCTCTCCCTAGTTACCATAAAATACTGTTGAAAACTTTTAATGCACCTAGTTTTTTCTTTATTTTTACAAAAATCACAGGTTTTGTATCCTTTAAAAAATGATCACAGAGATTTAAATTTAAATCATATTAAAAGTTTTAAAGCAAAAACGTATACAGCCAGTTGATGAACAGAACAAAACACTCTCACTTCGAAAACAGAAAGCATGTGCAGCAGTAAACTTTTTTCCTTTGAAACTCACATTTACTGAAAATGCTTTTAGCAATCCATTAAACTACAACAGATGTACAGGTATTCATAGTGAAATAGCATACAGAGTAGGACTAATTAGAGGCTACCTGAAGCATGCCGGGAATTTGCTAACAGCTTGGGACATCATACTGGACACAAGTCTTTCCTTTCAGGCTAGCCCCGATGCACTGTCTGGTAAATTGACTTGGTCTGACTCAAATTAAACATATGAAGGTTGAGGGACTCAAAAGCAGCTCATTAAAAGCTGATGGTCTTAACTTATGTGCCTCAAGTACCCAATTGATGTAGCCCAACACAGTGCATTTCACACCCACACAATTAAAGTAACAGGTATAGGGGAAAACTTGGAATAGTACATCATTTGATAAACCTGGCCAATGTTTCTATATACTGCTGTATTGTTAAAAATACTCTCCAAAACAGTAACAAACCTGATAGGTTATAAAGCAGAATCACAACTTTATAACCCAATATATTTGTCTGTAATATCTGATGAACTTGTGTTTTTTACCTGTGATAATACTTGACAGGTGGAGATGATGCCTACAATGAAATTTACTGAATAAATATGGGGAAACTCATTGATATTCCCCATTACTGCTACAAATCTGTTTCTTCCTCACAAAATGTGAATTCGTTTTTTTTTTTTAATTTTTCATTAAGATTAAAACAAATAAGAACATAACACTTTCAATGGGAATATAAATCAAATTGTGTAAAAAAGAAAAACAAATGTATTCAGTACTTCTTTAAGACAGTTACATGTGTTGTATGATGAAGTGATTTTGGTGGTTCTTGATCTGATGATAATAAGCTCCAACTGATGAACTTCTGATGGAATGTTAATAAATGTATTAAAAGAGGGAGTATATTAATTTTTTTCTAATTGTTTTTTACAACTTTTTTTGAGATTGATAAGATGCTCTATAAAAGCAGATATTTAAATCTCAAAACACCATCAGGTATTGGGGAATTAAATACAATTAAGGATTTTATTAAAGTAAATTGGTCTGTAAATAGACCCTGTGAGAAAATGTTTATGTTGTCCCAGTAAGGTTTAAGCATAATACAATCAAACCTCATATGTTGCCAATCTGCTTTAACTCCTAATTTACATCTCCAACAAGCAATCTTTTTTAAACATTAATTCAATTCTATGAGCAGTAAAAAAGATCTAGGAATAAATTTCCAAAAAAATAATCTCCACTGGAGTGAAGATATCGTTTTTTTTTTTTTTTTGATGACAGTAAAATTAATCTTTTATCCTCTTCATCTGGGGACTTATTATTAAATAAGTCTAAAATAATTCCAATAACTATCTCTATTATATTTTATTTCATTTTAATCATTTTATATAATTTAGATAAACAACCTTTCTTAAACGTATTCTGTTGAATGCAGAAAGATAAATCAATTAAATCAGCAATACAATGTCTTACAGTTTGTTGCATTAATTTAGTCTTGTGTTCAAGAAACTGTCTACAATTTTGTCCGTGACCACATATTTATACAATTAAATATGAATTAAACAGAATGCAAGTTTTCTTTGTCCATTAGCTGAAACCAATATGACAAGTTATTTTCTTTAAAAGTAAACATTGCTATAGTGTGACAAAAGTGGTAATTTTTAAGTATAAGCTATTGGAAAAAAGAAAAAAATATGCGTTATATGTTGGAGTTATATAAATAAAATTTCTTAACATATTCATTATAATGGATAGATAAGTAGAACTGATGGATTTAACTGCATTATTTGAAAAGTACTGTTTTAATAATGAAAGTAAAGAATTATCTGAGATGGAATTATGGTTCAAAACTTTAAAAGAAATTTTCTTGAAGCTCTTTCCTTCTAGCAGTACAATGATTATTTGTCCTGAGTGTTACAGTCTTAATGACTGAAGCTAATAAAATAAAGCTCTGAGTCTGGTAGCCCAATACCACCTGAAGACCAATCTCTACTATTATGAATTCAACCTAATCTAGGCTTATTAGGAAGCCATAAAAATGTTAGCATTAAATAATCTGTTTTATACAATTTTTGGTGGTGCAAAGATAATGGTTCTATGATGTATATTTTTGGCAAAATAATTTCAATAATTTTAATTATGGAAATTCTCTTTTCCCTATTGCAGAAATATTTGCTCCAATTACTTTCTAGGTCATTTAGTAAAACTAAACTATTATTATAGTTTACGGCTATTACATCATTAATACTGTCAATGCTAATTATCCCCAAATATCCCTAATTAACCTTTTTCCTTAAACTATATATTTAGTAAAACACTTTATCTATATGCTTAATGCTAACATTTGTGTGTAAAATGTTTGTTTTATAATCATTGAAACGAAGGCCAGATTTCTTTGGAAAGATATTCATTGCTTAAAGATAGCTGGGAGTGAGCTATTACATTCCATTATGGTCAACAGAATATCATCTACAAACAGCTGAACCTTAAAGAATGTATTATTCCCTACTTGAATAACTTTTATGTTTGAATTTGATCTTATAAAATTAGCAAATGGTTCTATAACTAAATTAAAAAGTAAAGGAGAGAGAGGACATCCTTGTTTGGTCCCTTTAGAAAGCTTAATTGACTCTGAAGTATGACTACCCATTTTAATATATGCATAAGAGTTTTTATAAAGAAGATTAATAACTTGTAAAACATTGCTCAAGAAGTTACTTTCTTATAATACTAATCTTAATCATGTTAGTATATCTTTTGTTTTGATTTCATAATCAGATACTGTCAATATTCTTTTAATGTTATATAAATTACTGTTTAATATGAATCCAGTTTAATCACTACTGAGCACAGATGGTAGAAACTGTTGTACTCTATTAGCATGAACAACCATAAATAATTTATAATCTTTATTTAGTAGAAATATTGGTTGGTAAGAGGAACATTTAATAGGATCAATAGGATCCTTACCTGTTTTTAGAATTGGTGAGACAAAAGTAAATTTCTAAGGAGGAGTAACATTTGCTAAATCTCTAACAATCGAAAAGACTAAGTAAGATGGAAAAGGTTTCTTTTGCCATTAATTTAGAGAGTTCAGGCATGATGCATCATTGCCAGGAGCGTTATTTGGTTTCATCCTGTTAATTTGAGTTTTAAGTTCTGAGAAAGTAATAGGTTTATCAATTATTTTCAACTATTCTTCAGTTAATTTATTGATATTCTTTCTAATAAATGTTTTAATTTCTTCCTGAGACTCCATTAATTTGCTTTAATTTGTATCAAAATGATTTCTAAATTGTTACAAAATGCCCTCAATTTCAGGTACCTTTTTCCTCTCTCAATAGAAAATATTTATTTAAAATGATTGGCTCTATTTAAAATGTTTGTTCTATTAACTTAGTTATGCATACATTTCAGATTAACAGTGAAGTTTACAATCTTAATACTTTCCAAATTAATTCTAACCTTGTGATTTAAAATTTTCCAAATATTTACTATCTAAGCTATTTTCTTTTGTCATATTGGTGTTTGTCTTTTGACTGTGTTTTTAATTTATCAATTTTTTTTCTTGTAACTCAATGAGTTCCTCATCCCACTGCTTTTTTAAAGCTATACCAAGATAAAATTCAACCATATAAATAGGCCTTAAGAGAGTCCTAAGGAAAACCCTCAAAGATCTTAGCTGTATAACTGATTTCAATTAAAGTCTGTATTCCTTTCATGTAAATCTTTCAAGTTAGTTATATAAGCAGGATTATCATGGACATCATTAACATGGACATTGGCAACCTTCAAACACTCGACCACCACAAAGTTTGGCTTTATCAAAGGGAGGTCATGTCTGTTAATTCTTGTTGACATGGACGAGGGGAAGTGCACACTGCCTACCCTTGACCTGGCTAAAGTCTTTGACAATATTCCACACTCGGGTATAATAGATAAATCCTCTCAACTAGGCATCAGTCCATATGTTACCAGATGGGTTTCACACTGTCTCACTGATAGAACCCACCTAATCAAAATAGGGGAAGACACCTCAAGCAGTAGACCTGTAATGAGTGGTGTACCCCAGGGATTGGTCCTGGGGCCTCTGTTATTCAGGATATACTTCTCTGAGGTGCAGACCAAAACTAGTGGGCTATGACTGACCAAATTTGTAGATGACATCAAGCTGGGTATGGTCATCAATTTTCCAAGTGGTGTGGACATCCTCCCAGAGGGTCTCATCCAAACAAATGACTGGTGCCAAAAACATGGCATCAAGCTGAATGCCAAAAAATACATCATCATCCCCTTTGGGGAGAGTGATGTCCCCAACATATCACATTAATAACAATGTCCTAAGTACACAATCAGTAGTGAGGAATTTTGGCACCCAGTTGAAAGCAACCTGAATTTTGACCACCATGTTGCTTACATTGTATGGATAGCTTTCTACATGGCCCACCTCATAAGTAAAGGTATCTCATCTAGGGACAAAGAGGTAATAGCATCCCTTTATTCTTCCCTTATAAGGCCAATTATTGAGTACAATGTGCCTTTCAGCATGTACCTTGCAAAGAACATGCAACAGCTGGAGAGACCACAGAGGTTCCTCACCAGGAGAATCCAGGGCCTCAAACATCTACCCTGCAGAGGCTAAAAGTCCTTTCCCTCTACTCAGTTTCATGCAAACTCCTCAGAGGTGACTTCTGTCTGGCATACAAAGCAATCTCAGACTATGCCTTGATGGGACTGCTGCATTTCCACAAGTCAAGTTCCACTCGAGTAACCCATATGCACAACCTCAAACTGTTCTGTGATATCAATAGAACTTATTAGCGAGACAGATGTGTGTCTCAGAGACTCCCCCATCAGAGGAAATGACTCCCTCTCCAGATCAAGAAGACTACCTCATTATCCCTTTTAAGTGCAATATAGATAACTGGATGAGAAACAGGAAATATACCCCTGTGATTCCACCTGTGTCCCTGCTGGACATGGGCTTTGGGAGCTGACTTCTCTAAACATGGGCAAAACTCTTAGCTAGGCTTAGAAGGCCTCGGGGCCAATAGCCTAGCAACTTCCTATAATCCAATGATGTGTTGTATATTATTTTTAAATGTCAGCTCAAAAGTTATAGCATTATGATCTGAACCAACAGATATTGACAATATACTGGCCGACAAATTCAGTGCCAACTTTACCCCTCTCCCTCCTCTCAAAGGACCAATCACAATACGAGTAGATTGCCAGGCACCCAGTATTACTGTGGCACAGGTTAAAATAGCACTGTCCAAGGCCAAGAATACAGCTTCTATGGGACCAGACAACATCCCTGGCTGTGTTCTAGATGAACTACTGAGTGAACTGGCACCTCACCTGTGTGTTCCGTTCAATCACAGCCTCACCTCAGGCTTTGTCCCTACCGAATAGCGCACTACTACAGTCATACCCTTCCTTAAAGGAGGAGTGACTACAGACCCTGGGAACTATCACCCCATTAGCCTGACAAGTCTGATATAAAAAGCTATGGAACGCATCATCATGGACCTAATAAACAAGGATACAGGGAATCTCCAAACTCTGGATCCCACACAGTTCGGTTTTGTGAAGGGTAGACCATGCCTGCTCAACTTGGTTGACTTCTTTGAGTCAGTCACCAGAGCTGTGGATGAAGGCAAGGTGGTTCATACAGCCTACCTTGATCTGGCCAAGGCTTATGATACCATTCCCCACTCAGGAATCATAGAAAAACTCACTAAGTTAGGCATCCACCCCTATATCACTAGGTGGGTTGCAAATGGGCTCACAGATAGAACCCACAGATGAAAGTAGCTGACTCCAAGTCAGACTGCTGACCAGTCACAAGTGGAGTCCCACAGGGATCAGTTCTGGGTTCTCTCCTGTTTGGTGTCTACTTCTCAGAAGTCCAGGCCAACACAAAGGGACTCTGGCTGACAAAGTTCACAGGTGATTGCAAGTTGGGAGCCATTAACTCCCCAAGTGATGTTGACACCCTACAGAAAGGCCTCACTGAGACCAACTGCTGTCAGAACCATGGCCTTAAGCTCAATGCCAAATTGTCTCATCATCCCCTTTAGGAAAAACCCAGTTCCCATGAATTACCATATCAATGGTAGTCCACTGAACACAGAAGGCATTATAAGAAATCTGAGAACACGGGTTGACTGGAACCTCTCTTTTGACCACCACATTGCCACTATGGTTAGAAAGTCCTTCTATGTGGCACATCTCATTACTAAGGGTTTTCCATCTAGGAAGAAAGAGATCATTGTCTCCCTCTACTCTTCCCTCATTAGGCCAATCATCGAGTACAACGTCCCATCTGGTATGCACCTCACTAGACACCTGCAACTGGAGAGGCCACAGAAGTACTTCACAAAGAGGATCCTAGGCCTTAAACACTTGTCCTATACATGTAATCCAAAAAACAAGGAACAAGGTACCAAAATAAACATTTAAACCTAAAACAGATAGCACAATGAAGCCACAGTACAAGCAAGGACTGAGGACACGAATTTTATTAGACACTGAATAACACGTTTCAAATACTCCACATTAATGTACCAAGTTTGCGTTTTCATTTAGAAACACTTCTTCAGATGTGGGCTAGTAAAAAAATACATCAATTTAAACTTTCATAGACATGACATCATTAAAATTCCAACCAATGAATGTTTGCTTAATACATGCATATTCATGCTATTAAAAGCAGAACTAAATTAAAAAAACATCATAAAGTAAATGCAGGGAACTAGAAAGCATTAAATAATTCATTAAAATATAAACCAAAACTGAGTGAATGAATATGTGTTAAAAACTCTGCATAAAATAGAAATTCCATAGTTTTGTTATATAAAATGTAACCTTGATCTAAAATTTCTATTAATATTTACAAGTGAATTAAAAACTTGTAAAAACACTTATAAAACACACTTGTTAAACCCTTCTTTGGAAAGGAGCAACATTGTGAATTGTTGTTCCAAAGTGTAATTTATAATTTAGCTGATCTTAGCTTGAGTAAGGGAGATATGAAAATGTTTTCTATTTTTTTATTGTCTTTCTAGTTCCCTGCATTTACTTTATGATGTTTTTAATTTAGTTCTGCTTTTAATAGCATGAATATGTATCTATTAAGCAAACATTCATTGGTTGGAATTTTAATGATGTCATGTCTATGAAAGTTTAAATTGATGTATTTTTTTACTAGGCCATATCTGAAGGTGTTTCTAAACGAAAACGAAAACTTGGTACGTCAATGTGGAGTCTTTGAAATGTGTTATTCAGTGTCTAATAAAATTCATGTCCTCAGTCCTCGCTTGTACTGTGGCTTCATTGTTTCATCGTGCTGGTACTTGTCCTATACAGACAGACTCAAAAAACTCCAACTATTCTCTGTCTCATATCACCTACTTAGGGGCGATCTCTGCTTGACTTACAAAGCCATGTCTCTCACCCAGCTCTGTAAGAAACGCTACATCTAAAGAAATCCCAATCCCTCCACACCACACATTCCAAAGACCTCAACCTCATTACCACAATCAACAGAACATGCTGGAGGGACAGGTTCATAACCCAGAGACTGCCCATGCTATGGAATAGACTTCCCATACATGTCAAGCAGAGCACCTCATTAGCCCTCTTCAAGAAAAATTATGATGTGTGGATAAGAAATAGAAAATTCACCCAAAGGAGTACTCCAGTGGCTCAACTCGACAGAGGCACTGGGAACTAAGGTCGGGTGGCAGGATACCAGGTTATGTGCTAGGCTTGTAAAGGCTCCAAGGCCATTAGCCTAGTACACACCTATGAACCTATGAAAGTGAACACTATATTAAATTAACCTTCATCTATCTAGTAATTTAATGGAAATTCATGCTCTGTCTGTTTTAGCTTGTGTTCCATGTCTGTATGAATAATAAGTAAAGAAAAGAGAATATGAGTCTGAGAACTCATTTATGTTTTTAATATTATACACCGCACTAAACAGCAAAAACAAAAACAGTTATCTTAAATGTGCTACACTGGGTGGCAGCACATACACTGGAAGTGTAGAATAAGTATACAACAGCAAATCAATAGCAATATAATCAACAGACACAAATGCACCATATAAATAAGTACAGCACAATTGGCAAGACGGCATGTCACCTGATCTGTCCACTATGGGTTAGACACAAAGTCTATGAGTGGCAGATTAAAAGTAGCAAAGCTACATAGTTCTTTAAGCAGGATTTTCCATTTACTTCAAGGTCATGCAACACTAGACTTGTATAATTACATATTATGGCATGGGATTATCCCTCTCAACTTTTTTATTCAATAATTCTTGACAAAGCAAAAAATTATGGTGGGAGACCTAAATTTTATTTCAAATCACTTTATATATAAACAGGTTTTGCATCAGCATACATTTGCAGCACAAGAAGTAGTCCAAAACTCTACTATCTGGCATTACTAACTGACTTGACTAATCCTTTTTAATTTATGAAAAAAAAAAACAATTTCATGAGGCATGGGGGAAAAATAAAACTGGTCATTTGAAAGGTATGCATGGGACAAAACAAGATATAGCTGCCTTGACAAATTGTTTTTTTATATCTGTAGTGCAACATGCTTAAGTGCAGCAATTTGTTCTGCCTACAATTTGCTTTGATGATTAAATTTTGATTCAGAATATGAGCTTCTTGTGGAAGCAGTTGTTAGATTTATTACAGATGTTAATTTTATTTTTAATGTTCTACACTACTCTGAATTTAAAGACCCAAAAACATTTTGAACAGGATTAAATATACATTTTCCCACTTACAGTATGTAAACACAATCCCACAACCATGCTGTGAGCTGCTACTTCAAAAAAATAAGCAATACTTCATAAATCATAACACTGTTTATTTGGTAATAACCATAGTAATAAGGAAACACTGTGAAATGAAAGAAAAGTAAAGAAACGATGCTTAATGAAGCCTAGGGATGAAGGTAATTTGTAATATTTATGATAAAAGGATTAGTGTCCCATGTGAACAGGAAAGCAGCAGAAGTTATATCACTGCTAAAATGGTAGAAAGACACATTAATTACTTTTTTTTTTATATTTATGCAAATTAAAACTCTGGTTCATTAAGTCAACTCAGAGCAATATAAAATAAGGCTTGTGTTTCTTTTCCAAGCATCATTACCATACTTCTCAACCTGGAATCATAAAAAATCTGGACAAAGGCCCATGAAAAATAACTGGCCAAAAATCTGTATGCTGTTTAACATAACATTTGCATATAGAATTATGTAACCCCACCCACAATGGAATTGTGGGATACCAACTTTTAAAGCAAATTGGAAAACAGACAAAAGATGAAACACAAAACAGAAGAATAATAACATTTATTTATATTAATATTTGAACTTGTATCAAACTTTGAACTTATGGAAAACTAAGATACAATTTTCTTTTTTAAAAAAATAATTGCTTCTACACTATTTTCTTCTCTTTTACAATTATTATAGAGATAAGGATATCATTTAAAACTTTTATTTCAGGATTTTATAGAAAAAAACAGTGACAACTATTTTCTAAACAAAATAAACCCCTCTTACACTGAAAGCAGGCTTACCATGAAAAACATTAAAATTCCCTTCCCTTAAAACTCGCATTCAGTGAAAATGCATCTGGCAGTCTATTAAAATACAAGACAGACACTGAGATTCATCCTCATATAGCATCCAGTGAAGTATTAATTAGTGTCTATGTGAAAGGTGTAGGAATTTAAAGACAAATGCATAATGCATTTAATAACAGCCTGGGACAGCCCCCTGGACATACCTGTCCCTTGTTCTGAAGCAGCCCAGGAGTACTGTCTGGTTAAGTATCTTCACAGGCTCACACAGAAGACAAATGAATGCTGAAGGAATTGAACCATGTATTACAGGAAGCACCTTTTTCACAGGTCATTGCCTTATTCATCTGCTCCAAGTGCTAGACAAACTATTGTACCCAAAACTACATACTGATATTCACAGACTGTAATTCTCAGATTTACAAAAAGAAAAAAAATTAAAATGACCTACTTAAGGTTCAGTGTTTGACTCAGCTGGAGTGCCCCCTAACTAAGGAATTTTACATGAACGCGTGCACACACACACACACACACACACACACACACACACACACACAAAGGTATTAATAATAGATCTCTAGTGTAACACTCACTTCCTGCCTTCACAGTGCAATGTTGTCATAAACCAGACCAATCTGAATACCAAAAACTGAATTGCTGTTTACCTTTAAAATAAGCCATCTTTTAAATATTTATATGGTAATAGCTTTGAGCAGTCACACTCCAAAAGATGAATGCCAGCAGTTGAAGTCAGCAAGTGTACTTATAAACCTTTATACTAATAAACTGACACAAGCTTTGAAAATTCAGTTAATAGAGCTCTTTTCAAGAAATGCATGAAAATTAAGTAATGTGCATTCAACAATTAAATATAAAAGAAGCTACACGCTTTCACAATGAAACACAAAGTACATGGGTTTACGACATACAGAGAACATACAGCAGAACTGTATGCATCACCTTATCTGGTCCTATTTAAGATTTTACTGCATTATCTCTGCCTTTGGCTTGTAAGTCTAAGCAGTTGCATAATCTGAGGGGCAAGGAATTCCCAGCTTTAGTTTCTGTCCAAGAGCTGCAATCCACTGGGTACACTAACTCATTCTTGCCTACTGCCCACTTATGCCTATAGTACTGCCCACTTGTGCCTACAGTTCAGGTTGTGTAAATAAGCACTCTCTCGCATGCCTAGGGGCTCCACACATGCACTCTTCTTTAAATGAAAATGCATGCCTTGTGTGAATAGTTAGAGATTCACAATCATGATCGCTAAGTATAGAAACTATGTATATTGTTTCTGTACACTACAGAAACCTATGTGTTGTATATGAAGAAAAGAAAAATACTTATTTTCCATAATTTTCATTAAGTTACTCAGTTGATCCCTCAGAACACACAAGCTCATGCTGCTGCAGTCAGTAGCAAAAATATCATGAAGGTCACCATGCATTACAATGCACTGAAGTTTAGAAACTGCACAAACAAGAACTATTTTTTAAATTTTTTTTCAGAGACTTCCAACTCTCTGCTTTACCCCTATTGTCTATACTGTTCTCTGAGGAGCTGCACAAACAATGGACATCATCTCGGAGGCAGTAAATCAGATTTGCAAGAGATGTGTGCAGTGTTTGAATCTGCTGGAATTTCTTGTCAGGTTTTGGATTCCTAGTAATTGTACATTTTGTTAGAAGTTCGAAGTTAATCAGTACCTAAAAGTGTTGAATATCTTTTTTGCCTTGTTTCTAATTTTGACATTGAAAGACTGAGTGCTAGGTATGAGTGTGGCACAACAGCCAAGGCCCATTAAAAGAACAATTTAAAGGTATTGCTAGAATAAAAGGTCTGCGTTACCATTTATTTTCTGAAGAATATGAAGTCTGAAATTCAAATGCCTGTCATTATTTAGTGAATTCAATCCTTTAGTGATTTGCCATTGCCACAAAAATCCTGAAAACCACAGATTTAATGAGGGATTGAACAAAAACATGAGGAATAAATTCACGTGCTGGTGGCTAGGGACTTCAGGCTCTTTTTACCTGTACCCAAGGAACAGGGTTTGAGCCAGAGTACCTCTTGCCACTAGGTGTATTGAGTTGGGGGGGCATCTTCACACACACACACACACACACACACACACACACATACACATACACACACACACACACACACACACACCTATGACGTTTAACTGAGTTTGGCTCCAATACCTGAAAAACACACACCGCTCCAACGTTTCACTGAGTTCGGCTACAAAGCAGTAACTTAGAAAATACCTCAAAAGCAGCCCCATTAGTTCGGTTCCAAAGTAGTACAGAAAATATCCCTTGAGCAAATACAGTCCAAAGCACACTCACAGCTAGTCCGGCTCCAAAAGCTTTAAAAGCCGACATTTCCATGTGAGCAAAAGCAGTACACACACAACAGAAAGCGCTCTCAACTAGTCCAGCTCCAAAAAGGTAAAACTTGAAAAGCAGACATTTCCACGCTCACTACTCCGACAGGCTGATGTAGCTGACATCATTGTGCACATGATGACATCAGTTCCAAAGCGCAGAAGGAAAAAAATTTAAAAAATCGGGAATGACCCGATTATTTGGACCTCAAAACAGGTAAATACCAAGTAATTTCATACGGTTGAGAGGTATGATCATTACACAAATGTTACTGTATGCTATGCACTACAACAGAGCCTTATAAGATCATATATTATATTTTTTCATTAGACACTTTCCAACTGGATACTTGCGGTCATCTTTTACCAACCTCTTTCCCATATGTGTCACCCTGATTCTTGAGCTAGAAACAGTGTTTTGATGAATCATAGTGCATTTTCATGACTAATGCGCAATGGGTTAAGATCAAAGTGCTAAAATGATGAAACTTATTTGCAATGCATCCTAAAGAAATAAACTACATAGCAAGATTAACTAAATGATGAATCGGTTAAAAAAAATCAGATGTAACATGAGATAGTGACTCAGTCAGATTGATAAAATAAATCAAATTCTCAGAATACCTGAATAAATACTTTTTAAGCATATCTGAACATGTCAACCATTTTCAGAAGCCTGAGCTGATGTTAACAGTAGTAGTAATATAATTACTACTTTGACATGATGATAGATTTTATCACTAATAATATGCTTAGCCTACAGGTTTAGATAAAAATGTACCAAATGAAGTCTGCTTTTAGCAGACCAGTTTGTACTGGCCTCCTACTGTGCATTTCATGGGCTAGTAAATTGGGATAAGATAAAATGAGGTATGTGGGTAACAGCATTGGAGAAAGTAAGGTAGAGGGTTTAAGGGGGGGGGTCAGGGATTATATAAGCTTTATCAGGAAGGGGTAAGGTGTCTTTTCACAGGTTCATAGATTAGTATTAAGCTAACTGCCCTTGCAAGCCATTTTAAGCTTAGCCAATTATCCCTTGTGAGACGCAAACCCTGCACCTTGTGTTTGTAAGGCAAAAACTTTAACCATTAGGCCACCCTCCCAAGCCTTTTGGTCTGTAGTACATATTTTGCTTTAACCTGTCAGAAACTGTAATGTCAAAAACTTTTAGCCATGCTCCTAGCAGGTAAGCAGGGTTATTGGGGGTAGGGGAAGTTTTTTTGTTTGTTTAATCATAGGGCTGTAAAGACTGAGTGTGCTTGCAAAATGCATTCATGCAGCTTATCTGCTTGGCTTTTCATGCAGGCTAAGGCCGATTCCACATGGTTGGGGAGGTGTTTGGGTCTACAGCAGAAGTTGCCAGATTTTTGCAGATATTTGTGGCTTGATGACAAAGCACTGTGGGAGTCACTTAATATCACACATTTCAGCATTAGACTTCATATTATCCTTTGGAAATACACATTAATGCAGGTTCTGTTATTCTAACAAATAAATGGATGCAGGGAGGCCCGGCTATACATTGGTAGGGCTCATTTCAGTTCTCTCGGAAGTGTTTGCTGGTATAGTGGTACTTGCCACCACTTTTTTATTCTCCTGAAAGACTGCAATTTCTGGCAGTGCAATGGTTTGGGATTAGTCATGTCACAGAAGGCACCTACAGCATGCATTTCAATGGTCTACATTTTTAAAGAGGGTCCAGACATTTTGTTTGCCTAGGGAATAACTAGTAATGTCATGCCTTTGAGCTACAGAGTTCACATCCTTTGGTAAATTCATGTCAACAAGGGGACTGGTTATTCTAGTGACTTTTGTAGTAGTAGCAGCAATATTTAAAATCTCTTCCTATTGGGGTAATTTGTCTTCCTATTATTTTGGGATTTGATCAGGCTACATGTGCAATGAGGTCATGAAGATGCACTACAGCCATTGTGGTTGGCTAGTTTTGTTTTAAAAAAAAGAAAGCAAATGCGAAAAACTGCAACGCAGTATCAGGATTTTACAGCTGTTTATGGGAATAGTTTTTATGTTGGCATAAATGGCTTTGGGGTTTCCTTTCTGTTGCATGCAGTTTGACTTATCTGGCTTGTCTAATTGTAAAATGGTTCAGATTTGGCTATGAATTAGGTCCAGCGAGAAACATGGTAGGGGGACTTGTTCAAATTTGGTAAATGGGTGCAGCATAGAGAGGAAATATCAGAGTTTCTTTCCCTGGGGGTTTTGCTTGTATGCTCCTTGAAGAGATGGTGCATGGAAAATGGATTTGCCTTGTATTGTATTCAGTTAGGGTTCCAAGTTAGCAGCACTAATATGTTAACAATTCCTCATTTTCCCTGATTATTTTGGTTACAGTGTTTAATAATGACTTCTATTAGTGACATACCTTTTTACTTCATGCAATGTACATTACTAATTCACATTCCCAAATATTGTCAATGGCTCAGTTTAGTTTTACTAGTATCTGTAATTGTCCATGGGTATATTCTTGACTCCCTTAAGATTTGTCTTCACGCAGTTGTGATCTATGCTTGCATCAAACAAATGGGATTTACAGTTGGCGGTTACATTTTTCTCATCATATACTTAAGGTATCAGGGGGAGGGAGAGTTGCCAAGTCTGCCTTCCTGAATGTATGCGAAGGAAATATTTATATATGCTGCTATGCTACGGCTTTGTATGGGCATGCCTTGTTCATGGTGCTGCAAAAAAACGCTGCTGTTTCCTACATCTGTGGAGGATAGTGGTCTTATCCTTGGCCTCCAATCTGCTGCTAGGGGATTAGATTCATTGGCTATGGTATTCTTATTTGACAGCTGGTATATGGAAAAACAAGTTGGACATTATGATGGGGAGTGGTCTGCTCACATTCCATGATTGACGGGGAAGGGATCTCACTGTCCGAGATGGTCACATGTACATTTAATTAAAAAAATACTTAATAGACTTGGGGGGGTAGCAACAGGGTTTCAATTAGCTATGGTTTACAGGATGTTTTTGTTTTGCAGGATGTTGAATGTTGGGGCCTTCAAGGATCGATGGGTCAATATTATAGCCCAGCAAGAGAGCACTTATTCAGGAACCTGATGAGTGCACAACAGTTCCAGTGATACCTTCAAGTGATCATACTGCCACTGATCTATCAGGTTTGGAAGATGTGGGGCTAGAGCAGGATGTTAGGTTAGCAGGAGTTTTGCAAGATTTGATTGTGAGATGCAATTCTTGGCTGCAGGACACGATAGGGTCTGATGCTAGTATTCAGCCAGGGAACAAGTTTTTTTAAGCCTCATAGCACAGGTACCTACACAGGCCTTGATGTGGACCAGTTGGGGATGGATGATGCCAGGACCATTGCACCTGAAGCCAATAAGGGCACAAGAGGTGTCACCAGACACTATGGGGTCAAGTCATTACTGCCTAAAGAGCCATGTTTATTTTTAATGTCTCATATACCTTTGATACTTAAGATGATGATCTGATGAAGTGATTATGTTGACATCTTTGAGCTGCTAGATGCAGATGGTGTACAGCGTTTGGCTGAGGCAGAAAGGGACTTGCCAGCAGCATTAGCAGTGCTGGGAGAAAAAGAGGCTAGACAGGTAAAGATCTAGAACTTGGGACAACTGTGTCCTGGGTTTCATCTATTTTATGGCGGTAATATTGGGAAAGGGTGCTTCGCAATGTCTGGTGGCTTATTTTATCACAATTAAGGAGGCTCAGTCGCTGAGAGGGGACAATGCCTGGATATGGTATTACCAGCACTATAGGAAACTAAGCAGTTGAAAAATTATCAAGATGAGAAGTGAGACATGCCAAAGACTGCCTCAGCACTGTCGTAGATAGGTCGAGAAGTCTGCCATGTACCGCATTAAGTGAAAATGACATTAAACAATAGTTATGCTGGGCTTTAAATGTTGGTAAATGCTCATGGCCAAATTGTAAATTCTGGCATTCTTGCTCAGTTTGCAGGGGTCCTATGTCATAATGACATGCTGGCATAAAGACTGTCTAGGTTCTACCACTTAGCTCAGCAATGGAAGAACAGGAGTGATGGGATACCTGATTGGATTGGGTAAAAGGACCTTTTTTAGATTCGGGACTCAATCACCTTTACCAGTGCAGGTGGGTAGGTCAACACACTTACTCCCCAGTTAAGGTTGAAGGACTCTCTCTTTTTTTTTTTTTTTTTTTTTTTTTATCAGAGTATCACAATAAGGAAGAAGCAGAGGATTTAGTAATCAGTTTTTACATAATGCTTTGGTGTTCCCAAGTTCAGGCTAGCTCAATTATGCCCAAGAATTTGAAGTCTGTTGATGCCAGAGAGGAGGAAGCAGACGATTTGCTTTGGAAGGATGTGGCAGCAGGAATGTTATTGGTCCATTTGATGCTCACCCAGTTTTGAGTTTCCCATCTAGGACTGGTACCCAAGAAGAGGGAGAGTGAATTTACTTCATTTCCGCATTTGTCATTTCTTGATGATAGATTGTTTAATGGGTCAGTGATCCACATTAATAGGGAATATGCTGAGGTACAGTACAAATCACAGGAAGATGCGGCTCCCATTACCAAAATGTTCACCAACCCTTTAAGTTGGATATCAAGGATGTTTTTCATTTGTTACCCGTTAAACAAGATGACTGGCCTTGGCTGGGCATGTGTATAGAGGGCAAGTTTTATTTTGACATTGCAGTGTCACTTGGGGGGGGGGGGGTGCAGTAGCCTGTGTAACTTTTGAAATGTTTAGCAAGGTCTTGCACTGAATGTGGCAGTAATGAGTGCTGAGTCAGCAGGCCATGCATTATCTAGATTATTTTTTATTGACTGGGGAATGACTGCAGAAAGCCAGACAATGAAAGCAAATATCTGTAGACTTGTGTACTGATTTATGAGTGAAATTAGCTCAAGACAAGGTGGAAGGCTGCTGCTAATGCAGAGAGAGAGGCCTAGTTTGTTTACTTTTGTCTAAGGTTGTCGAGTTAAGAGAGCACCTTTTTACTTTCATGAATAATAGTATAGTAAGGCTGAGGGGGGTCGGGGTCAACTGTTAAGCAGGATGTTTATGTGTGTTTAAGGTACCTTGATGGTTTTTTTGGTATTTCATTTTGGCATGACAACTAGGTGTCAAATGATGTATTACATTTATGGGCAGATGCATTTGGAAATATTGGAATGGCAGCATTTTTTTAAATAATCAGCATTTTGCTGCAGAAGTGCCTCAGTGCTGGCTAAATGAGTGGAAAGAGGATATGGCCTTGCTACAGTTGATACCCATTTGGTCAGCATTTATAGTACGGCAGCATCACTTCGTCAACAAGATGGTAGTCTGTCTTTCGGACAAAGATGAAGTGGTGCAAGTACTGGCCTTCGAGATCTGCTATATCTGTTTTACTGTAATTACTGGAGATATTAGCTTTGTTCATATTGCATATTAACAAGTCATTTTGTGCTAAGCACATGCCAGGCAGACTGAATTTTTTAGGCGATAGTCTGCTCACTTTCAGTTCAGCAGGTGTCATCAGATGGCTCCCAATCTGGTGTTTCAGTCAGTGTTTGTCCTGCATGAGGTGTGTAAGATTGATAGCCTTTAGTGGGATGACTACAGCCATGGTCAAGCGCTACAAGAAGTGCTAATAGTTCAGTTATCTCAACTCTTATGGCTTTTGACACCACCTTCTCATACAGTACAGGGTCTGTTAACATAGCTGGTCAATACTTGGGGTATGGAAGGAATTTGGGGGAAGTGGTTTGGATTGTTAGGGTGCGTGTAATATCTCTCAGTATGACGGCTAGGCTTTTAGTTTTACAGGTTGTTACAAACCATTGGTGAGTTTTCAAAATGTAAGGTTGGGAGAAACTGAAGGCTATTGGACATGATAAAAGATTACCACTAGGTAAACGGTTGTTAAGGGGAGTTTTGGCAAGTTTTTATTTAGTGGTACCTGCTTGGAAAGATTGCATTTTATGGTCCTCACTGGCTATCTTCTTGTGTGCAGGGGCAATTAGGAATATTAAAATTGTGGGCTTGTTGTTCTGACATGATGTCTATACTACTGTGACAACAGTTATACTTTGGCTGCGCAAGTGTAAGACAGATCAGAGAGGGTAGGGTCACCAAGTAGTGTTGTGGGCATGTTAAGAGATGTTATTAGGCCATTGACATGTGTGGTGCTATGGTCAGACTTGTGTATTCACAAAGGGGTGGGTCTGGTTTTTCAGAACATTGCTGGTAAGGTAGATGCAAACTTTTTCATATTGTTTGGAAAGCTCTAGTGTGTCAATGGGTGAAAGCAGATAATTTTTCTATTCATTCTTTTCAGATTGGGAGGGAATCTGACCTGGCATTAAAGGTATCATCAGTTGAAGTCATTAAAAGGGCAGAAAGCTGCACATCTGATGCATTTTTAGCTTATGTTAGATAAGTTTTGGTCAGAGTGTTTAGTTTGCATTTTTATTGCTTTTTCAGAATACATCAAGATTGTCATTATTGGACATTCCTTTACTTACAGGGCAGCAAAACAAGCTAAGTGTTGTCTTCGTGGCAACATATTAGGCTGTGACCAAGTGAAATGGGAAGTGATTTAGAAAGGTTATAAAGATACGAGATGACACCTGGTTAAAAAGCTGAAGACTGCTTGCCTGCATTGTAGTAATGTTAAATTAGTGCTAATGCATTTTGGAGAGAATAATTTGGGGGCAGTCCCAAAAAGAAATTATTAGCACAGATCATTCAAGATTTGGCATCGTTAAAGCACTGGTTTTGTAAGGTTCTGTTTTCTTGGTCAGAGATCATCTTTAGGCTAGTGTGGAGGTAGGCTTAAAGTTTTAGAAGTCTTTAAGTGGCCAGGCATATTGTGAATCACCAGATTTCAAGGGAGGCTTGGGCTCTTGATAAGACTGCCTCAACAAGAGTTTGGAGATAGGGATCCTTCTTGGTACCGGCCAGAAAGCATGCAGTTGAGTGATGTAGGGCTTAACTTGCTTAATGTTAACATCTCCATATTGGTTAATGATATGCTCTGTGGCTTGGAAGCCTATCAGTCATGGGAAGAAAGGGGGAACTGCCAGTGAATGCAGGCTGGTGGGCTTCACAGAGGTCTGCAAGGGAGACCTCCTCTGTTTCCCCTTCCTTTGAGGGCTGGCTTATAATATAATTGGAAATGGTGGTGGCATGCTACTCTGGCTGGCCTGGGTTGCTACAGTAAGAGGTTGTTTGATACTGTTGTTTACTCAATGATGATCGGTTCAGTTCTGTCCTTAATGCATCTCTGCAGTTTACTGTGTTATTGTATTCAAGAAAATGTGTTTTGTATATTTATTTGCTATTTCAACAAGTTATGCTATATGTTTAATTACTGTTTGGAACCTGGAAAAGCAGTGACACTGAGGTGTCATTATTGTGTATTGCAGGAGTAGATGTAGAATTTTTTTAAAAAAATTGGCAGAAGCCTTTACATTGTAAAATCAGTTTAGCATCTCTCCTGTAAAAAAGATACTCATTTGTTCTACTCTAATTATCTGGATGTCAGAATTGAATGAAACTGGAACACAAGCAAAGTTTTAGGCAAACCATTTTATGTTTCAGTCAAATCTATAAGGCGTTCCACTAGAGAGCGCGTTCCTGCTATAAAAAGTTTAAATACAATAACCAACCTCCGTGCAGGAACGCTGACTGCCTTACACGACACACACAGTGAACCACAGTGAATAAAGAACGTTCCTTTTTTAAAAAAGAGTGGGAGCCATTGTTTTTTATTCTACGTTTTTATTCTACGTTTGGATGTCATGAGAGTTTCATTGCCTAACTAACATTGAAGCCGTTGCTTGCTTTACAATCGTTGGGAAGTGTGGAGTCAGTGTTTTATAACTTTCTTTTGAGCCGAAGAGGCTGGGCTGCTAGTGCTTACCGCATTAGTGTGTGACTGTCGTGTAAGGCAGTCAGCGTTCCTGCACGGAGGTTGGTTATTGTATTTAAACCATTTTATGTGTGTGGAGTGAAAAACATTTGAGGGATCCATTTTTCCCTACTGTTCAAACCATACCTCTCAACTGTCCACATTTTCACAGATTATTGCCTCATATTTTTGGTCTGTTCCACATAAAATCTGTAGTTTTCTGGTCACTAAATAATGACATACATTTGAGTTTCAGACGTTATATTCTTCAGAAAAATGCATGCTAGTGCAAATCCTGTTATTCTAGCAACTTTCTAAATCTAGAAGAGTGATATTTAAAATCTGTCCCTATTTTTGCACCTTTCTACCACAGATTTCTTGTGATAAGATGTTGAGAGGTATGGTTCAAACATTTGCTCACAAGCATAAGAGGTCATTCCATAACACATTCTAATAGACTGTCCACATCATCAGTTAGTTGCTTGACCTCATGTCATCATTAACCATCTTTTTACTTTGGTATAATGGATTGATCTGTATCTCATATAATCACTTGTTTTTTATTGTTACCCTTCATCCCACTTACATCAACCATCGGTGTGATTAATCCTATATAAAAACACCTTTACCTGAACATTAATCCTTTCTGCTTAGGTTAGGATAACATATAAAACCCCATCTTTTATGGCACAGTCCACCATCAGTTTGTATAACCCACCATTGTTTAAGATATTCATAACGTGCTATTCCATCTGGATGTTTGGAGTTCTGCACAGTCTGTTTCAGGCAGATTTTGTTCCTCAGTGACAAACCCCCCCCCCCCCCATTACTTTATCACCTAGTTTCACTTCTTTATTGGTTGATTTTCTAGCAGTAAAATACACCGTTACTTTCTGTTCTGCAATCTTAACTGCCAGGTAAGTTTCTGCTACCTTGTCCTCCAATCATTTCAAGAGCAACAGGTGTTGATTTTATGCCATAACACATTCTAATAGACTGTCCACATCATCGGTTAGTTGCATGACCTCATGTCATCATTAACCATCTTTTTACTTTGGTATAATGGATTGATCTGTATCTCAAATAATCACTTGTCTTTTTATTGTTACCCATCATATTCATAACATTTGATGCATTCTGTTTTTGTAGATGATTAGTTTTGCTCATTGCATTCTCCTCTTAGATAAAATATATCCCCTGCTTTGCAAAATGTTTGTCTCTCTTCTATGAATGTCCATTACCAAGGTAAATAATTGAATAACACACTCTAAGCATTTTATTTTTCAATGTGTTTGCTTCAGATTCGGGCAACACAGGTGTCTCATTCCCTTACCCTGCTTGTCATATCTGACACCCTTCTTGTGCCTGTGTGTAGCACAGCACCTATCTAACCCTTCTCATTGCTAACAATTTCAATCACTTCCTCCAACATCCTGTTACATCTTGTAAGAACTCATTACCCTTGGTGTATAAATCTCCAAATTGCAGTCTTCCTTTTTCCCCTGCACTGGTTGGTGTGTCCTTTACTTCCTGCCCTGCATCACTATCTATCCAATTTGCACTCTTGCGCCCAGGAGTTCCAAAGTGCTTAGCCCTACTTCTCTACTGATTGCATCCCTTCTTGCTCTGTATTTCATCTCTTTCTTAATCTTTCTGTACTCTTCCTATAAGCCTAATCCAGGCTGCTGTTGCTTAACTTTATGCTGCTCCATCAAGTGCCAGTTCTTGCCCAACTCACTTCTGCATCCATTTATTTATTTGCCAGTATTATGTATCCTCAGCCTTCCATCTCGACTTCTTTCATCTTCTCCCGTATTTTACTGCTGCCTCTGAAATGTTCTCACTTTACCTTAATCTCTTCATCCATACAAATCTGTACTCTTCGGAAAACCACTACCTATAACCTCTTATCTGCTCTCTTTCTATACTGACCTTTTTCATACAGTTCAGTTTAACAATTTCTTACTGTATGTAGTCACTTCGACATTGACAATCATCTACTGTCACGGTTCACACCGCCAGATGACAGGTCCTGCCACAGTTCTTTCAACAAACACATGCATGCACACTCACACCTATGGCTAATTTAGAGTGTCAAGACCAGCTACTACATGCATTTGGAAACTGGGAAGAAACTGAGCATCCAAAAAAGCCCACACACACACAGCAAGAAGACATGGAGACTTAAAGACACCTAAGCTGAGAATCAAACCAAAGATGCAACAATACTATCTGCTCAGCCACTGTGCTCCATCTCTCTCTCTCTGTATGAGTATACATTATATATATATATATATATATTTATTTATAGTTCCCCTTCACAAGATCGACTGGATGGAAGCTCAAAATTCATAATCTCGAGACCAGAATCTCGAACTTCCAAATGGGAGCCTTAGGTTTAAAAAAAATAAAAAGTTAACTTACCTTATTGCAGGGGGCCAGGTCCCCCTGTACCCTAGCAGTTTAAATGTGAATGTTCCGTGACCGCACTATAGTGGAGGAATGGAAAATCTTCAGTTTTGTGCTTATGCGCATAGCATGGAATGGGAGATTTCCCTTTCCTTCACTATAGTGCGATCTTGGAGTAGGTATATTTAAGTAGGGGGGGTGTGGGGGGGTGCAGGGGATAAACCCCCCTGTGAAAACATTTGAAAGGTGTTAATTTTTTCTTTTTGTTCCTTTCATATGTTTGAGTTTCTCTAAATTCGAGATTCTGGTTTCGAGTTTATGACTTTTGAGTTTAGAGAAATTCGATCATATGAAGGGGAATCATATATATAGTATATATATATATATATATATATATATATATATATATATATATATTATATAGGCAGTTATCTCTGATTCCTGATAGAAAATACTAATCAAATAACTCACTAGCTAATTAATAGTAGCAGTCTAAGATTTGTTCACTTGTTTTCCATTGCTAACTTTATTCTATTCAGGGTCCTGGGATAGTACGATCAAATTCCCAGAAGAACTGTGTGTATGGTAAAGAACTGGCGTTGATGGGATTACTGTCCTTTGTAAGACTGTCAGTATGCACTCAAATACAAATATACAGAAATGCACACACAGAAAATACACATATGCATGCAAGCACACACACACACAAGCTTGCAATCAAATCAGAGAAGTAAGAGTTCCATTCCAGGCATGTTGTTCAGCTGCAGAAGAAAATAAACTGGCACAGAGATGATATGCACAGTCCACATAAAATGTACAAGATTTCAGTAAAAAACAGAAAACCAAGTGTTGTGTGTTAGCAATGCTGACTGCTACCTTTCCCTCCATTCCCTCCACGAGGTTTAATTTCTAACTGAATTTGTTTGTTAGGCAGATAAGTGAACAAGATTTTTTCAACCCTATCAAAAGCTCTAGGATAAGGCTAAGTATAATACATAAGTAGAGGTTACTTTATAGTCGATAGGCAGCCAGTACTACTTTTGCGAGGTGGAAGAAACTGGAATGCCAAAGATACCACATCAGACAACATCCATACCCTAAAAGACAGAAAAAGCAAGGCACAACTGAAGTCTGTATCAAAGAACAAATTATTCTTTACAGATCTTGGGAGACCCAGGAACTAGAGAAACCGTCAATAATGACTGGACATCACAGCAGCAATTCAAATCTATACACCTTACACACAAAATTACCCAGAAACCTAAACCACAAGATTTGAGCCCCTGGTAAAAACACTACACACAGGTATACTACCTTACACAAATGTGATAAACAGTCACCACCCAAAAGAATATGCTCTTAAAATATGGACACAATCTTTTTCTCCCTCAAGAGTAAAGCTTAATGTCCCTGAAATTGATTTTTAAATAAGAGGAAATAATTCTAAACTCCACACTAACTAATGACAAGGACATTATTAAACAATATACAGTGTAAGTGTCACCCTGTATATTACAGTCAAATAACTACCCAGACACAAATGATGCCATACATTTTAATTGTTTCACCTTTGTGATGATTTTGAGCACAACTGATCTTGATAACATAAGTTACAAACGTATAAGGCAAGAACAGATACATCTGAAGGGATTACTTAACTAAGGTAAATCGATTGACGATACATATCTTTTCTGGCTTTGCACATTACGCAGGATTCAATCTATATTACTTAACACAGTAAAAGTATATGAAGGACAGCCGAGTGCATCTTACCAACATAAACATTTAGATCAGTTTCAGTTAGACATGAATCATCAGAAGGAAAGTATTGCATGCTAAATATTTCTTCTCCGGGAGTAAAAATTGTTTAATTTTTATGGAATGGAAAGTGATGTCATTATTATCAGCAATAAATGCCAGTAAGAGAGGAATCAGACAAATGTTTTTGCCATCATTTCTGATAATGGTAGAGAAAAAATAGAATACTATAAAATGGCTCTCCAACTAACTTCAACTGAAATGAATGCAATAATTGTGCATTCTCACTACTTTGTGTTGAAAGTCCCATAATATTTAGGCTATTGCCAGATAACAAAATATCAATGAAACAAAGTATAAAAATCCTGTGTTTGATTGTTAAAAACATCTGTAGTTAGCTGCAGGGATTTGTACATGTTTTTCTGTTTCTGTCAGTATCTATTAGGCTTTTTGTAACCGCAACAGCTGTTGTTCCTGTTGGCACAATACGCTTCATGGCACGGCAAGAACTCATACTGTTCCATTTTAGTTTCATTTATTTCCTGATCGAAGCTGGGCTAAAGTCTGCCTCACAGCAACAATGAGAAAATAAAAAGAAATGCTCCTGACAGAGGCATCATCTCATCAGAAGCAGGTTAATGGCTAACTATAGTACTGGGGGCAGCAGATTTTCCATCTGGGATTCCATCACACACTTAAAACTTCCAGGACATGGTTTCAAATTTATGATGATGAAGCTATATTCATACTACTTATCACCTGTTATTCTTAATACTGATCCATGGTACCACAGAAATACATGCTTTCCTATTATTTTCTATCACTAATAACGTGCACATTATTTCTCGTCAGCTTTGTAAGTTAAGACAAAATTACTAGACTCACACATTGGGCAGTGAATGTAATTTAATTAAAAGCAAATTTAGGATGAACAATTATATCTGTACCAGCAAATGTATTCTGAAATGTCAGACATAACATTACTGATGTTTGTTTAAAATGTTACTGGTCAAAATGATACTGAACTGGATTACAACATGCAACAGTGTGTAACACTCAACAATCATAAATAAAGATTTCTGAAGATCAGTTAATGACTATTTTTATGAATGCATGCATGCATCCATCCATTCACAACCCCTTTTTCCCATTTTTGCACATGGGTTTGGAATGCCTGTTTGATTAAAAAATATTCTATGAAGTGAATTTTGATAAATGCATTAAAAGTTCCTTCTCAGTGGGGACAATCTCCTTAACTCCATATGGCTGGTTGCATCCTTCTTCCCTCTTATGGAATATTATCCCATTCATTCCACACTGGAGATAGAGATTAATCCCACCTTCTAGTTTTTCTACAGAAATGCCAAAACTGTGATCCATTCAAGGGGCAATTGAGTAAATTGCATATTCTAAAAAAAGTAAATTTAACATGGCTGAAACAATAGGTGAAAAATAAATACTTGGTTTTGATGAGTTTTCCATCACATGTGCCATTGCAACAGAATGTATGATTTCTGATTTTTGCATTGTAACATGCCATAATGTACCTGTGGAATAAATCTCTTGATTTTTGTAATTTAACATTTTAAACACCATATGTGCAATTCATCAAAAGTGTTCTGTGAAATGAGTTTTCTGCATTATATTGTTATGCTGCCATCAAAAAATCATACTTTTATGGATACAAAGGTCATTCTAAAGGATTGTAGCCCATTAGTATTGGATGCTATTCTGCAATTGGTTAGGACTATCAGCTGTAGTAACTGTGTTACAGGGTTTGATTCCCCTCAGTCCTCATTTGCCAACTGTGTGACCGTGAACAAGTCACTTAACTAGACATTGGTCCCAGGTCACCCCTTTAAAGGGACTGTGTGCTCAGTGGCTCTAGGTTAACAAACTGGTATCATCATCATTATGATTAGATCTAAATGATTTTCACTAATATAATAAGGCATGTGTTATTATGCAGCAGATTAGCTATAAAAAGAAAGTGCACGTATAAATTGTAGTGGCATAACATTCGCAGGTAGGATTTAGAAGTCCTAATTTTACATAAACATTGCTCCTTTAGACTATCAAACACAGAGATGTATGATCATACTCATCTATAAAACAAACAAAAATGAAAAAAATACTGAATGCTTTTAATAAACTAGTTTTCAAATTATGTTTCCAGATCTCTCTTCCAGTGAGATGCTATGTATTATATTAAACATCTATATCAATAATTCAGAGAGATTTTTGTATGCATTACAGTTCATGAACTGACATGCCAGCTAGCTAATAACCAGTTAGCATTACTACAATGTTACCCAAAGTGGAAAGTGACTTCCAGAACGCTACACCAAGGAGCCTTATCCACTTTTGAGAGCTCTGCCACTCTATAACCTCTGAACAACAGGTCACATGTTTGTATAACCAAATAACTTTTAGTGGTCAAATGTTTATCCCAAAACTAGCATTTTGTTATGTATAATGCATGCACAGCTGTTATATAATTTACTTGACAAATGCATTTTAACAGCAGTTTTAAGATGAACAGTGCAGTTTAATAACAAAAGAATCACTATGTAGAAGCAAACATATACAGAATCATCCACAATCTTACTTTATTATGTCTCTCTCCTCTCTCTGTTATAACAATCACATGCATTTCTCCTTTCCAGCTTTACACTGTACTCCAAATTAAGACTAAGTTATTAACTTTCAATTCTTAGACATAGTCTTGCTCTGAGGTTTTTGAAATTTGCTTCCATTTTTCTCATATCAAAGTTCACAGGTACTGAAAGATTGACTTATGTCTGAAAAACATTTTCTTTTTAAACATGACAATGCTCTATTACACATCCTGTTACTTTTTTGCATGTCCACTTGTATTTATCAAATCACCTGTTGGTTAAATAACCATTTACTTCATTTATGTATTTATTTATTTCTTTCATGAAAATAAAGAGTACAATTGTCTACCATCTTTAAAGAAAATGTTTGAAACTTGTCCACTCTTGCATCTCAAAAGGAAGGAACCACATGTATCTCTCTAGTTTCTTGTGTTTCCTTATGCAAGGCTGAGAACAAATCTAAGTATAGATTTCCTGGTCACAAATGACTGAGTAATACATCTTCTAAACAAAACTGAACACTATATATTCCCCACTATACACACACCCACGTAGGGGACTTCGCTCTTCACATATCACTTAAAAGTATTGTGTATATGATCAGACTACTATGGTGAAAGGGGATACACGGTCTTGCAGTTGTTTTTTATTACATCAATATCAAGCATGGTCAGGAAAGTCAAAACTCAGAGGAATAAGGTTGGAACTTAATAGTCTACAAAAAAGAAATTATCCCCTTCTGTTAAAGCCATTTTCATTTTGTGTCTGTAAAAAAATAAATAAAAATAACAATACTTACAGATTTCTAACACATCTGGTGAATGTGGTAAAGGTTAAAGGCTTTGACTAGTAAACAATGTCAGAGTGCCTGTAAATGAATATTTAAGAACATACACCAGCAATGCCTTGTTTAAAAAAAATGTATGCAAGGTAACCAAGCTAAATTGTGTAACGTTCAGGATAAGGCAAGATTTATTTTTCCTGAGTGTCTTTCAAACAGTGGTAGTAATAATAAACACATCTGCAGAATACAGCAATACTAATATAAATATCATTGCCAACCCCAAGAAAAGAGCTTCAAAAAAGTTTACAGCACAGTTGAATACGCAAATGCATGTTATGTGCCTAAATATTGAAAATACCTCTCTAGAAATAATGTAGCCCATCTTAGTAAGCAAGTGACTGACAACTACCTTTATTAGAGAGAAACCACAAAATTGTACCTAATCAAAATATTATTAATGGCAAGAGGCATGCATTCACATCAGTTAATCAGGTCTACTTAAGTAACTCAACAGTGGACTTCTCTTGGCTGAAGAAGTCACGTGCATCTTCAACCAGATGGATCTTAGACACTGCATAAGAGAGCCTGAAGTTCTGAAGAACAATAAATCAAAAGCCAGCCATCTAGTCAGATCAATGAAAGACTGATATAAAAGTATAGAAAGTGCACCTTCAATCAATGTAATAAAATGCAGTAGCTGAAGTTGTGATTCCTTTTAGTTTTCTTCACAGGGAAGGACATTATCGTCAGCTCTAGAAACAGAGGATTGTTACACGATTTCTGTAGCTCTTTGGGATGGACACTACAGCTCACATGGAAAGTCCACACCCTAGATGTGATAAAAAGTAGATGGGAATGTTTGTGTTGGGTGGAACTACAGTGGTCCAATGCAGGACATAACCCCATGCTTGCCAAAAGGCACAAGACATTGATTTACTTCCTTATACAAAGAGATCTGAGGTCACTGTAACTATCCTAGAAAGGGGTCCAAAAATGATTGCTTTGGAGATTTTCATTTAATGCATTATACATTCAGTACTACTAAGAATTTAATTGTAAAGGAAAAAAACTGACCGCCAAGCACCAGATAACTCTGCAGCAACAAAGAATGAATAACAGGATACGCAAAAAACTGCTGAGGATAGGCTCCAGTGTCCAACACAAATATGAAAAGATACCAGGAACTTTACCAACTTCTCTACAATAAAAAGAACCTGAGAAGGAAGTTATGTAATGTAAAGGACAGAAAGAGTAAACCAATGGCTTTTGGTACCAGACCTTGTGGTAAATGTTCACAATGCAGGTCTTTTGTGCACCCAGACACAGGTAGATGATATGACATCAGAGTGCAAGCTGATTGTGAAACCATGCATGTGGTTTATTTAGCTAAATGTATAATTTGCAAATGTTTCTACATTGGCAAGACAGATCGTACCCTGAAAGACAGAATAAGAGAGCATATATACCACATTGGTAAAGGTAGTGGTACCAATGCCTTAGCTAAACATGTGAAGAATATGGGGGAACAACATAAATTCCTTTTTATGGTTGTATCTAGGACCTATGAGAACTTAAGAGTAGGAGATATTAGGGCTAGGACAGAAGAGGTTGAGGCTAAATGGATTGTGATGTTAAGAGCAAATCATGGACATGGATTGAATGATCACGTGCCCTTAGCAAAAGAGCCCCATATAGATAGTTCACATTTTTCACTTTCATTAATATATGTTTTAGATATTTCATTTATTTATGTTTTATATACATTTTAATGTATGTATAGAGCATATAAAATTTTATTTTGATATAGATTTATTATGTTTTTTATATAAAGTTAGATAGTTTTTACTTTGCATCTTTAAAAATTAATTGGAGTATGTCATGTGACTGACTCACTTGCAGATATTAGGTGTAAGTATTTGCATTAGTTGTACACCTGAAGAAGCATTCTGTGAAAGCGCTAGTGTGTTGCAATAAAGTGGTACTACTTGGTAAAGTTCCTGGTATCTTTTCATATTTGTGTTGGACACTGGAGCCTATCCTCAGCAGTTTTTTGTGTATCCTGTTAAGAATTTAATTGTGTTTGCACAAATAAATTCACACACTTTCTTCTATATGCCAGCATAAACAGTACATTTGAGCTTCTGCTTTGAGCTTCTAACATTAATACAATGATAAGCTGTGCTGGTCAAAACAATGAATATTTTAGTCAAAAGCATACTTTTCCATGTGATATGGACATCAGTGTTTACAGAAGCACTGTCATTTTTTTACAGTTTTTTGCAGTGCAATTTCTTTTATCAAAAGTAAAATGCTGCATGTTTATGCTTCCTTACAATTAACATTATTTTTGAATTTAATTTACTTATAATTAACAGTAATGTCTTGTATTTTACTTCCCCAAAATGCAATATTTTAATCAAAAGTAAATCACTGCATGCCTCTCTTCTTATTATCAAAAACCCTGGGTAAAGCATTTTTTAACAAATTCTGGAACGTCTGCATAGGACTAGTTCTTTGTGTATTGGCACCTCCCATTCTGAGTTGCTCCCATGTTGATTTCCTTGCAATCACTTCAGAAAACAGATGCAAGTTTTTTACCAATAGCAACGTGTTACTGCTGATGCTTCTCTATAATCATCACTCGTGAAAGCAATGCCTTTTATAACGACTAGCAAAATAGCGCCTGCTGCTTCACCACCATCAACAGTACTAGGAAAGTAGCACGATTTGTAATTAGCAGCAAAATGCTATACGCTGTGCCCCGATAGCCAACAGTTTTTGCAAAATCTGTATATTTTTAAATTAAAATCAAAATGCTATATGCTGTTTCCCCATAATAAACAGCGTTTTACAAACAAAAGCAACGATTTCTGTTACCAAGATTAAAATGCTGTACATTGTTTCCCTAGAATCATTTCTGATTACTCATGTTAACCATAAGCAAATGAACACAGTTCTAGTTAAAGCTAGCTTTTACCATTAACCAATACTTATCATCCCATTTTATTCCTCATTAGGTTATTAACTTAGACTGGTGATTTTGAGCAAGAAGAGGCGGAAGGAGTAAACAGCCTAACTGTGTAGGAATGGGAAGGAATGCAAAGTGTATGATACAAATAAAACAGTCCGCACCTTTGTTTAGAGGACCATCAATTAACTGGGGAAATTACAGGCAAACACTATTCTAATCTTTTGAGTGCAATAAAACGTCCTTTTCCTGAATTCTGATAATTCTAAGAAAAGGCTTTGATATCAGAACCTTAAAAGAACATCAGTTATGTTTCTTAGTCCAAAGGTGAGCTGCTCCAAGCTTGCTGTGTAATACATGACTACATTTCAAGTGGCAATTAATGAAGTATTAAGTATTACAGTTATCAATACTGCTATCCAAAGGGTTAGACAGTATCAAGTCATTTGCCATGTTTTCATTAAATAGCCATCTGTAATATGAGTATATAGCCTTGAGTGATAGTGGTTAGAAGTAGTTTTCCGATTAAAAAAAGAAAATTCAGGAACAGCACATTTCATTTTTAATGTGGTAAATTGTAAAAGTCCACATTAGATTTCTTTGCTTCTAATTTACTAAGGCTAGAATAGCAATTAAAAATGCATTTTATTATTTGTTTTATACACCTCTGTACCCCAATCCATAATTTAAGTGTCATGGCTATTCCCTTTTCTCCAAGTTAGTGCTACCTTGATTTGTATAGTTAGAAATAAGGCTGTTGGGGGAAAACCCACATTGGGAGATATATATATATATATATATATATAGTGGAAATACATTGGCTTGATTTTCCTGCAAGCAAAGACTATTAACACAGTATTTGTTTAGAAAAGTAACCATTAATTAGTTAATTAACCATGGAATTAACCACGGTAACCTGGATGACAGTAATATAAAATGCACCCAATAACTTACAGGATTACTAGACATATAAACTACAACTTCCAAATACATGTTTCAGGGTAAAGCATTTGATTGTTGGTGTTTCTATAATACAGACAGATAAAGCTCTGACTACTCCCACGGCTAACCCAAATTTGAATCGTCAGACCTGAAGCATATGAAACAGGTCAAGCCAGAGTGGTAATGAGTAGCCAGTGTGGATTTTGCTACATCAACGGGATGCATGCAGCAAGGTCTCAGTATGTGGGTACCACATATTGGAGGACACGGGATGCATGCAGCAAGGTCTCAGTATGTGGGTACCACATATTGGAGGACACGGGATGCATGCAGCAAGGTCTCAGTATGTGGGTACCACATATTGGAGGACACGGGATGCATGCAGCAAGGTCTCAGTATGTGGGTACCACATATTGGAGGACACGGGATGCATGCAGCAAGGTCTCAGTATGTGGGTACCACATATTGGAGGACAGCCACAAGCTCTATAGTAGCCCAACAAAAGAATGAGATTTCAGGTTATCATTTAACACTCCAGCACTACAGTGTGGCATGGAGAAAAAAACATGAAATGCTCCACTGTGAAAATGTGTTATCTAATTTCTAGGGTACAAAGAGTTATGCCATATTTGAACATTATACCCCTAACTAAATGGCAGTTCACAGCTTTAGAGTTTCAACAACACTTCTGGCAGAAATAGGCAACTACACAGGACAGGGATAATGGAGTGGTTATTATGGACCAGTTGTTGGAAGGCTGAGGTTGGAGATAACCAAGACAAAGAAGCTTGCAAGGTCCACTGTGAAACCATAAAAGCAAGTTGGGTATTTTTAAAACAATATGTTACTTCTTGATGGGGATTGTCCTGGGAGTTAACCATAAGGCTATACCATCAGCAATGGACACAGATTCATCAAGTATGATGTTCAAGAATAATTCAAAGGGAAGACTGATGTGGTGAGTCACAAACTGGTTGAACATAGCTTTAACATGTGGAATCAGCCACTGCTTACCTGAATCAACAGGGGTCTATATCATAAGATCGAAGTTTCAAAACTTCAAATCTGATATGGTCGACACCATATGACTGAAGTCTTGAAACTGTGAATCTTTTAACGGAGATCTCTGTGCAGGAAGGAAAGGGAAGATTTCCATTTTCTCCACTGTAGTGCAATCTCAGAGTTGGTATATTTAAGTAGCGGGGGGTGTGGGGGTGCAGGGGTGCTTGCCCCCCCTGCTTAAAGCATTTAAATGGTTTGTTTTTGTAGGTTGTTGTGTTTTTATTACAGTTTTGATGTTTCAAGACTTTGATTATATGGTGTCGACCATATCAGATTTGAAGTTTTGAAACTTCGATAATGTAATATAGAGCCAATCAACAGTGCCCTCTGGTTGTGGGCATCAGAATTTTCTTTTCCAATAATATGATAAACCAAGTACATAGAATTACCGAAAATACCAAATTAATATTTTCTATGCACAGAGTACAAGGAAGTTCACTGGAATGCTAGAAATCTCATCATACAACAGTGTGTTATGTAAAACTCTATAATGCAGCAATTTCATCAAAATGGTTATGTGAAGTGGCTGTGTTTGAGGATAATCACAGATAGTTTCTTCTGAATCGCAAGCTGTCTACTCATACAAGCTGTCTACTCATAGCTCAAGTGATTTTCATTTTTTGAACTGTTGTCAGACATGCTACACTGTGATTAACTATAACTACCCCTTGCAGCTAAGCACAAACATTTTTTCTGCCCCCCCCCCCTCTCAGAATGCACAGTATGGAACCTGCTGTCTATCAGGAGCACACAGTCAGTAACAATTATTAGTACTGCATGTAACGCCTGTTGTATATCAGGAGCAGAGAGTCAGTAACAATTATTAGCACTGCATGTAACGTCACCAAATAAGCACTTCACCATTTCAAGCACACACTGCCCGAGTGGTTACTCAGGTAGGTAACCAACTACATTTCTATGTATTAATGCTAATCAGGTCCCATTGTACTTGGAGGCCTGCATACTAATGACATATTAGCAAACTAGTCGGAACTAATAGTAAATGACCATACCAGAAAAGGTCAGACTCTGGCCTGCTTTGGAGAAAGGGATGTTGTGAGTTACTAACCTTGCAAAGTGAAAGAACTAAAAAAAAAACAGAACCCTATTTTTCACCTATGATCTATCTGTAACAGAATAGGACTACTGCAGTAGCTACCACCATTAAAAGGTATAGGGCAAAGTTAAAGTTTGACCTGTTGGCAAGACAAAGGGGAGGCTGTTTGTCTTGGTTTTAGTACCAGAAGGTGCTGTGACTACTTCCAATATGTCTGAATAATGCTCGATTCCCATGTAGTTGCATCTTTTTTGGATATACAAAAAGCATGAACACTCATCCAGGCTAGTTTAAGTATAACCAGTAGAGCTTTGGACAGAACAGCTGTACAAGGATCGACACAAATAGGTAGTGAGTGCAAAACCTTAGAGACCTTAAAAGGAGAAGACAAGTACTGGCATCCTTGCCTGTAAAAATTCTTTTGACTTTTCCCTTGTTAGGGGTCACCACAGTGGAACTCCGGTCTGCTAATGATTGGTAGTGGATTTTTATGGTACCGAGTTGCCAGCCTGATGCCCAACTTTCAAAGAAGGCACACTCATTCACGCATGCACCTACTTGCATGTCTTTAGATGTTACTAGACCATGGGAGCAGACATGCAGACTCCACACAGAAGGTGCTCCGGCCGAGAATCGAACAGGAGAACCTCTTGCTGTGAGGTGACAATTCTAACCGCTGCACCACTGTGGCCATGCACTGGCATCCTTGCCTGTAGTTGCATGAAATTTTGAAGTTTGAAGATATTTAATAACATTTAAATTGTTTCACCATTAGGAATCAAACAAACTACAACATGCTTTGCTAAAGTGTGATGTGATATGGGGAGAGAAATCTAACTACACACCTTTATTTAATGCAAAGATCTGCAAGATCACAGAGTCCATTATGAATCTTTGCTAATACAGGACATCAATAAAACATGTTGATTAATGACTAAATAACTAATAGGAACTTTTACAGCTATAACAAACTTTGATTATTACAACAGAACCAGTTCTTACTGTACCTCAGTGTGAAGCCTCTATTAAACTTATAATATTTTGATTTTATGCCCCTTATAAACAAAGGTATGGCATCATCCAGGCCCAAAGAAGTCACTGTTCCACTGTATTCAGTATTCATCAGACCCATCACTGAGTACAATGCCCCATTCAGTATGCAACTAAATAGGCATATTTAACAATTGGAATGTCCACAGAGGTTCCTCACTAAAAGAATACAGGGTATAAGGAACATGTCCTATGCAGAGCGCCTAAAAACCCTATCCCTGTATTCTCTCTCCTACAGATGTTGAGGGGAGGTCTGTGCCTGGCATACAAGGCATTGTCAGACCCCACTCTGATGGACCTCTTGCATATCCAACAAAACAGACAGCACCAGAACTACTCATTCTAAAGACTTAAAATTTGCCTGTGATATAAACAGTACTCACTGGAGTCACAGGTATGTATCCATGAGAATACCCTTTCTCTGGAACAGGCTTCCCATCCATGTAAAGCAGAGTTCCTCCCTAACCCAGTTCAACTGTAGCTTGGACAACTGGATGGGAAACAGAAAATACCTCCCCAGTTTGGTACCTATGTCTCTAATGGACACAGACAGCCTGTAAATGATTCATCTCCCAGGCCCCTGACTGTAAATGTTTCACCTTTCATGTCCCTGCTTAGACTTATCAAGAGTACCAGAACTTGTCAGCGATTTGGGATGCATGGCTAGGTTTAAAAAAGACGCTTGTGGTCATTAGCCTATTACACACCTATGAATCTAGAAGCAGAATTGGATTCTTTTTTTTTTTTTTTTTTTATAATATCCAGACTAATAGGGAATTTGATATCTTGCTATAATGTGTGGGTCTATTTATTAGTTGTGTGAACCCATATTAGTTCATACCAGATATAGGCGAGTTAGAGTTTAGGTTCTTCCAACTGACATTCATGTCACCTATTATTTTTTCTTGTAGAATTGTTATGGATATCTAATGTAGTATTTCTTTCAATATAGCTGTATCATCACCAGGAGGGATGTAAGCAAGCAATATTGGTGACAGGGTGTATGTTAATGTGTAATTAATTCCCACCCAGGGATGTTGTGAGGCACGACAAGGGTGTCTAACACTACTGGAAGGGCATTAATTACATTAAAACACACCCTGGAGGGCATTATTGTGTTCAGACAATGGGCTATCTGTAAAATTGTTGTGTCTTACTTATGTATTTTTTTAAGTACTATTTTATTTTTTTAATATATTTTTGATGTACAATAGTTCCTCCGCCTAATGTTTCATACTTGCTGTAGTCTATGTTAATGCTGTTGGAGGAAGCATTTTACATCAAACATATATAAATAATAATAATAGTGCTTACAAAATAAAAGAAATACAACAATTTTACATACAGCCCATTCTCTTTTCCATACACACACACAAATATACAGTCTCCTCTTCTTTCATACACACATTCACTTGCACATCGGTCTCTCTCTTTATCCCCTCTGCTTACATACATGCATTCAGTCACATCACTCTTGCTTTCTTTTTCACTCCCTCGATCTCTCTCCGATTCTCACACACACACACACACACACACACACACACACACACACACACACACACTCTTTCTCTGCTTTCATGCATGCATACATGCACACAGAAACAGACACTTTTCTGTTTCGCTCAGTCGATCTCCCTCTTACTCATACATGCATATACATAAACACACACTTTTTAATTTTTTCCTTTTTTATTTTACACTCACTAAACAGCAAAAGCAGTGTTTAGTGAGTATAAAATAATGGCTCACTCACTCTCACTTTCACTGACATGCACACATACATTCAATAACAGTGAAACACATACACCCGCACACATGCAAACACCCCTATTTTTTTTTTTTTTTAGTTGTCTTCTTTTTTAGGTTTTACACTCACTGAACAGCAGAAGAGCTGCTTAATGAGTGTTAAATAATGGCGGCCATTTTTTTTCTCAGTCTGAGCTCTACTGCAGCTTGATATGCTGCCGTGAAGAGGTGGACTTGTTCTTCTCTGCAGGCATTATTTGTACATTAATACCCTGCTGGAGAACGCTTGTTCTCCAATCAGAGTACTGATGTACAGTTTGCCCATTGTTTAATGGAGATTAATTCAATAAAACACAAAACTGATATCAAGGCAGGGCACCAGACATTGGAGAATTTTAACGCTTTTGTTCAGAAATAATATGAAAAATGTTTTTTGTTTTCACTTTTAAGAACAAATAAGTAACTTGTATCTTTAAGGAAAGATCTTGTTGATACACTGTATCTAGTATCATATCCTGCTGGTAACTTGGGATCATTAAATTTTAGGCAGAGGTTTTAAATTTCTTACTAAATTTTTTCATTTCATTTCTGAAGAAGTTCTAAATCATTAAAAAGAGTGAAAGTGTTAAACTTCTCCATTGGCTGGTGCCTTGCCTTGGTATCGGTTTTGATATTTAATCAGTTTTGGTGTTTGTTTTGCTCTAATTCATATTTATTTGTAAATTGTTTACTTTCAGGAAAGTAAGGAGAACCTCTGCTGAAATTAATGTTAGTATTGGTTTGTTGTAATGAGGAATGTAATAGTTTTTGTAGGAAATATTACAGCAGTACCACCACCTTTCCTCTTTATAGGGTCATTATAGATGATGATATAACCGGGAGGTATAATTTCAGAGTTGTCCTACTTTCGGCTTAAAATATAACAGAGAATAATCAGTTTATAAGCAGTATAAAACAATTAATAAACAAGCACAAAGCAAAACAGGTTTTCTTTAATTTCATGAATGCAGAAACCAAGCAGCAAGGGAGACCAAGTAACTGGCATATACAAAGTACTCTGTTGTTCAAGAGAGAGGAGAGTGGCCTCCTTTGGGCGGGGGGGGGGGGGTTACAGCCACTTTTCAGCACAAAACAGGCATATTTTTGACTAGTTCAAGATAATACACAGCAAGGTTCCCCATGTTAAATTTCCTTATGTTGTACAATAACAAAATTCTCAGTGAAAACATTTGAAAGGTGGGCCTTATAACAGAGCTCCTGCAGTATTGGGGTTGGATGTAGTGACTGCATGCTCTGAAAGGAAAGAAGAGAGAAAAATCCTACAGAACTGCCATAGTATATTGAAGCAATAAAGTTTATCTAAATATAAATAAATACAGGTTTGTAAAGGGAAGGTTATGCCTACATGCCCTTATTTACGGCTGAGTTTGCTAACAGCCCACCTTGAACTTGCAAAAAAACTTTTGCATTACAATACCCCCTTCTCCACCTTCAGAGCTGAGCTTAAAAAACCAAACCAAAATGTACTCGTCACACAGCAGGTGACATTGCCTACATGCCTGGCACCCTCTAGTCTTGCTCTCTTCTCAACTACTAACTCCTCTTAACTCCACCTCCATTGACTAGATTCTCATTACCCCATAGAATCTCGACAATGATGTAAACCTGAAATATCATCATGCAAAATATACACTTTGCTCTAAATTGTTGCAACATCTTTGAATCTCTCCTGTACATTTTTTAAATAATGTTAATTTCTGTTCTGTTTTGATATGTACAGCTTACTGATCCCCCTTGCTTCACATTATTTATTTTTTTTTGTATTTTTTTTATTTGCAAATTATTTCACCTGGTGAGTACCTGCAAATGGTAAATCTCCCATAAATGCATTTTAAATTAACTCAATGAGTTTGAGGCCATTGCACAGAGTGTACTGTACTAATATACATCATAAAGGTGAAAAATTAGGTCTATTCGTTAACTCAGGTTACCATCAGTGTATGACAGGATTCAGTTCATGCGCTGATAACTTCTTTTGGATGCAACTTCACTAAATAACTTCTAGATCATAGTCTATTCTAACTGTTGTAACCTGATCAGAACTGTTGTCTCTGTCTAGTAAGCCACAATGCTTTGCACTAGTGGTTCGGAGACAACATATTTATAGCGCAAAAGAAAGAAAAAGAAAGACAAAAAGAAAGAAAATCATCTGACTTTCAATGTTAACAAACATTGCACATTAACACTGCAATGCAGGTTTACCCTGTCACCGACTTTGAAGTAAATCAAGCTTATGATGGTCTACTATTACGGACCTAGGTAAATCATTTGCAAGGTGCTTCATATTTAACAAACAGGTTGCCAAGATGATCAGAGAGATTTTGAATATGACCCATAAAACATCCATGTAGATTAGTAGCCACTTAATAGAGGTCATTATTTCCCTGTGTACCTCAGTGATTCAACACGTTTGTAAGAGTACAATGTCTCGCTCTACATTTTCTTTAATAAAGTACTAGTTTTGGTGAAAAAAAAATGTCATAGATTCCTCACTAAGAGGCCATATTGGATTAACAGCCTGCACTTCTCAGACAGACTTGAAAATTGTCCATTTTCTTACTATCATACTATTTCCTTAGTGGGAAACTATGACTTGGCCAAGAAAGACGAGCTTGTTTTCTTGAGTCTGAATGGAACATACCAGTGTGAGGTTCAGTAAACAGTGGATATTTTAAAGATGGTTTACTTTATCAATAATAAAAAAGATATGACTAGCAATGACTTCCCACCTTTAACCACACTTCACCTGCCATTATAGATGACACCTTTATAATATTAAAAAATGTCACTGATACACAGAAGAGTACACAAGTTTCAATATAACACAGAGGTCATTTCAAGAAAGTCATATTGCTATAATCCTGTAATTAATCTATGGACTGATTTAAAATGCTACTTATAAAACTGGTAATGCAACTCTCATCTCCAACAAGTTCTCTAAAAGCTCACAAATATAAATAGCTGGTTAAGTCTTAAGTAAAATCTTATATTTATTTTTTTTCTGAAGTTGAATTACACAAACCATTTATTGACAATTTATTGTATTAATAACATTATCATCATATCAATTAATGATAAATGGAAAATGGAATAAAGCAGCATTCTGTTTTTGTAATTAGAAATTCCCGTTTCAAACTTCACTGAGACCTGCAAAAATCCAGTGATGTTATATTTGCTACTTGATGTTACTGCCTTGTAGTAGTTTCAAGGTCATACTTACAGACAGGTCTTGCAGTCTGCATGGGTTTCTATGTCACTACAAAACAGAACCACAGTCTAAAGATTTATTTATGACGTTACACATTTATTTGTATCAAAATCTGGACTTTACTCACTAAGTCACTTTGTTTTCTTGTTACTCATACATGGGATACATGTATATATTGTGGCAACAGATTCTGCATTACCAGTAAAAAATAAATATAAAATATAATAAATAACATTTCAGTTAAGGACAACCTTATTTAACATCTATTTGCAGATGCACAGTTTCAGAAATATTTACTATAAAAAACTTCCCACCATGCTATCTTTGTATCTGTCAGTGAAATTCCCTTTGTAAAAGAAACACTAAAGGGTCTGACACAGAAATTGAAAGTTTAGTCCCGCTAATGTTTTTTTTATCCTTAAAAGAGAATTACTCTGATAACTCTCTCTCTCTCTGTGATACAAGCAAATGACATCAGCAAATTTGTCACTGGTTTGTCAGCACAAATTTAAACTTGTTTGATCAGTAGATATTAGTTCCACAAAACAGAATGCAGAAAGCAAGATCATTAAAATGTAAGTTGTTTGTGATTTACAATGAATAATTAAGTTTGAAAGAGAGACTGGTTATGTGCAAGGTTTTCATCTACATTCCTTAGCAATGGCCGAGAGTAAAGTTACCCAGATCGTTACTCATCAACTTTGTTTCCTCGCAGCAAATCGCTGCCTTTGTTCTTTCTATTAGAACACTTGCAGTGATTTAGTGCTTGTTAGATATTTCTCTTTTCTCAATGGCCGTGATACTACACACACAGATATAAGTGTGTGCGTGTGTAATGTACCTCTTTCTCTCTCTCTCTCTATATATATATATATATATATATATATATATATATATATATATTTATGTATGTATATCTATACATTAATTTATATATATTGGGGAATCTAACCTCCCCCAAGGAGGATGCAGGTAGAGCTGTTTCCACAGCAAAAAGCATGTTTTACCTGCTCACAGTCATGACAAGTTCTGTTCATCCAGATAAGGCTCCAGTCAGCAGTTACCTGTTAGTCTGCAGCATCTAGAACAAGTATTCTTAGCAAGCCAAAGGACCTTTCTGCAGGTGGATTTCTTTGATGGAAGAGACCCCATCTTACGACAGCTTGGCCCATCTAACACAAGAGGTTAACCAGTTTTACATTTAATAATTAAGTAATTTAAAAAGGATGAGGAGTACTTAAGCAACAACCGATGATGTGGTGTGGTATATTGAAGATTTACCCAAGGTTGGTGTGGTTTAATCGCCCGAGTGATTAAACAAAGGCAACCGTGGGTAAATCCTCAATATCCCACAAGCACGGAGTCAGTTATTGCTATTGTACAATGACATTAAGAAAAAACAATACTTACTTTTCTTAAAAGTCTTTGAATAACAACGAATTGCTGTTCTCCCGCTGGTTGTGGTATACTGCTTCTGCGTTTTGATGTACTGTGCATGCGTATGGGACTTGCATTCCCATGCATACCCAGTACATCAATGTTTGAAATGGAAGCAACTCAGAAAAAAAAGTCTCCTTTGTTCCATTTTCGCTTTCTTTTTTTATTGTAAAAAAAAAAAAAAAAAAGGTTTTGGGGCAGTTTATACTAACGGAAAAAAGTCCGGGCCACCGGACATTTTTCTGTTGGTATATTGTGGGATTTACAATGGTCACGCTGATTGGGCTGGCCAATCAGTGTGCTCATTTTAGAATATTAATAGGGAGGAATTGTATAATTATTGTTTTGTTTGGGGGGAATAACAACACACTGGTAGAGCATCAAATGTTTTCTGTGCTGGTTTGTATTTCAGGCAATGGTTGGTTAATAAGTGTATCATTGTGTGAAACGCCTTCTAAGACTGGGGATACACCAAGAAAAAAATAAACCAGCAGTGTTGCAGGGTAAAATCTTTAATATCACATTGAAAAACACATATAAAACAAATACGGGGGATACTCCAGTTAAATTAGTAATACACCTTGCACTCAGGATAAGTATTTTGAGTATGATGTTAATGTCTTTGCTTTGGACAAGTTCTAGTTAGGTCTTCCTCCTCATTCAGATCATGTCTTCTATAAACGGGAGATGATCCACTGTTGTGATGCAAGGAAACATAGTTTTTTTTTCAATGTGTACTAGGTGGAGAGGGATGCAGGCTGTGCATTGCATTTTTATTTATTTCTGCGTCATGATTCATAGGTTCATAGGTGTGTACTAGGCTAATGGCCCTCAAGCCTTTACAAGCCTAGCCCATAGGATTACCCTGGCATCATGCCACCTGACCTTAGTTCACAGTGCATCTGTTGACCAGAGTCACTGGAGTGATCCCTGTGGGAAATTTTCTATTTCTCATCCACTTAGCAAGGTTTCTCTTGAAGAGGGCCAGTGAGGTGCTCTGCTTGACATGTATGGGAAGGCCATTCCATAGCATGGGCAGTCTCTGGGTTATGAACCTGCCCCTCCAGCATGTTCTGCTGATTGTGGTAATGAGGTTGAGGTCTCTTTAGCATGTGGTGCGGAGGGATTGGGATTTCTTTAGATGTAGCATTTCTAACAGAGCTGGGTCAGACATGGCTCTGTAAGTCAAGCAAAGATCGCCTTTATATAGGCAATATAAGAAAGAGAATAGTTAGAGTTTTTTACGTCTGCCCATATAGGACAAGCGTTTAAGGCCTAGGATCCTCTTTGTGATGTGCTTTTGTGGCCTCTCCTGTTGTTGCAGGTGTCTAGTGAGGTACATGCCAAATGGGGCACTGTACTCAATGATTGGCCTAATGAGGGAAGGAGACAATGACCTCTTTTTTCCTGGATGCAAAACCCTTAGTAATGAGATGTGCCACATAGAAGGACTTTCTGACCACAGTGGCAATGTTGTGGTCAAAAGAGAGGTTACTGTCAACCTGTGTTCCCATAAAATCTTATAACACCTTCTGTATTCAGTGGATTACCGTCAATATGGTAATTCACGGGAACCGGGTTTTTCTCAAGGGGGATGACGACATTTTTTGACATTGAGCTTAAGGCCATGGTTCTGACACCAGTCGCTGGTTTCAATGAGACCTTTTTGTAGGATGTCAACATCACTTGGGGAGTTAATAATGGCTCCCAACTTGCAATCGTCTGCAAAATCTGTCAGCCAGAATCCCTTCGTATTGATCTGGACTTCAGAGAAGTAGATACCAAATGGGAGAGGACCCAGGACCGACCCTGTGGGACTCCACTCATGATTGGTCTGCAGTCTGACTTGGAGTCAGCTACTTTCACACTGTGGGTTCTATCTGTGAGCGAGTTTGCAACTAACCTATTGATATAGGGGTGGATGCCTAGCTTAGTGAGTTTTTCTATGATTCTTGAGTGGGGAATGGTATCAAAGGCCTTGGCCAGATCAAGGTAGGCTGTATGAACCATTTTGCTTTCATCCACAGCTCTGGTGACTGACTCAAAGGAGTCGACCAAGTTGAGCAGGCATGATCTACCCTTCACAAAACCAGACTGTGTAGGATTCAGAGTTTGGAGATTCCCTATATCCTTGTTTATTAGGTTCAATGATGATGCGTTCCACAGCTTTGCATATCAGACTCGTCAGGCTAATGGGGCGATAGTTCCCAGGGTCTGTAGTCTCTCCTCCTTTGTGGAGAGGGATGACTGTAGCAGTGCACCATTTGGAAGGGACAAAGCCTGAGGTGAGGCTGTGATTGAACAGGGCACATAGGTCAGGTGCCAGTTCACTCTGTAGTTGATGTAGAACACAGACAGGGATATTATCAGGTCCAAAAACACTAAAAAGATGAACAGTTCGAAGCAATCACAAATCCAATCACAAATCCTTCATCCACACAGGGTACTTTAATAAAACTGACTCTTCAGTCCACCATAACAAAGAGAGAATAAAATGACTTTGCAGTCCATTAACGAGATTCCACAAACACTGCGTTTTCGTTTGAACAACTTCATCAGATGGAGACAAATGCATACCTACACATACCACTCCTTATATTCCCTTTCAGATAATTAGAACAACTAATTAAAATGAAAAAACAAACTCTTACACATTTAAAGGGCTAGAACATAATGAGCATTCAGCACATACATTAAATACAACGTGATACTTAATTCTCACACTACAATCCTACTTTTAAAAGTTTTTTACATTTTAAAAAATGTTTTCTCTTTATGTGACCTTCTTCAACTGGTATCGGTTTGCTTATGGATTTATTTAAAATTATTTTAAAATCATTTTTTAATATTATATTATATGAGTAAATGCATAACAAGTAGGTTTTATTGGACCTAGTATGTTTTAAATTGATGATGCTGCTATTATGACTTTTGCAAGTTTAGATTGTTTTAATTATTGCATTCTTATTTTTATTGTTTATTAAGTTTTATATTAAATTATGAAAGTAGTAGGATTGTAGTGTGAGAATTAAATATCACATTGTATTTAATGTATGTGCTGAATGCTCATTATGTTCTAACCCTTTAAATGTGTAAGAGTTTGTTTTTTCATTTTAATTAATTAATTGTTCTAATTATCTGAAAGAGAAAATAAGAAGCGGTATGTGTAGGTATGCATTTGTCTCCATCTGATGAAGTTGTTTAAATAAAAATGCAGTGTTTGTGGAATCGCGTTAGTGGACTGCAAATTCATTTTATTCTCTTTTTGTTATGGTGGATGGAAGAGTCAATTTTATTAAAGTACCCTGTGTGGATCAAGGATTTGTGATTGGATTTGTGCTTTCTTCGAACTGTTCATCTTTTTAGTGTTTTTGGTTTACGTTGGAGCAGTGATTCCTTTTAGTTTTGGTATATTATCAGGTCCCATAGAAGCTGTATTCTTGGCCTTGGATAGCGCTGCTTTAATCTGTGCAGCAGTAATACTGGGTGCCTGGAAATTTGCTAGTATTGTGATTGGTCCTTGGGGGGAGGGCTAAACTTGGCACTGAATCTGCTGGCCAGTATATAGGCAATATCTGTTGGCTCGGTATAGGAGGTACCACTGTGCAGTAGCTCAGAGCAAATCTGGGTATTGCTGTGGAGATACTTTGCATAACTATAGAAGGCCCTGTGGTTGTCTTTACTATCAATTACAAGTAATGTAATAAAGACGCAAATGAGATACTAACATCTAAACACATTACCACTGTGGTAGAGTACTACCTGAGGATGCAACTGTTGCAACAAATGGGAGTGTACTACAGTTACAGGTTCTTAAAGACAATTGTAAAGTGTGTGTGAGTGCACACATGCACATACTGGTATGTACAAACAAAACTCATCAATGCTGGTAGTTTGAAAATGATCAAAAAAAGCATAAATATCAAAGATCACTAAAGGACACTCAGTTTCCTTTGGTGATTTGTTCACAAATACTTCACTGCACATTTAAGCGTAATTTGCCTGACTAGAAGTAGTGTTGCAGAAAGGGTTCCTTTAATATAAGGTACAGAATTAGAATTAGGGGCAAGGGAGAGTTAGGCTAAGTATGCATTTGTAAAGTGAACAAGGGGACTCAGATTGCATCAGCACACTGTGGATATGCCTGATCCTACCAAAATGTTCACAGACAGCACTTTATATTTCATTAGGGTGCGATACTGACAGTATTTGTAAATACAGCATAGTCTTTTTTACCTTCTTGTGTTACCTTATGGCCTGAAGAAGTCTGTAATGTAGTTTTCTGATCCTTCCTCTATGTATTCCTAACCTAGATTTCTTAATATACTGTATCATAATATTACAGTTAGCACCAGTATCAAGCTTAACGTTACATTTTTTGATACCTCAGATTAATTTTCTGACAAATTTCATATGTCTCTGCTTTAACTGTATTGAGTGGCTACTGCACAAATATCTATGGCATTCACAGACAACTAAATCCATGACTGAATTAGAGTTGTCTAAACAACTGATTTTATCAACAGAGTATACATTATTTCTTTGTTCATTTTGTTTTACTTCTTTTTCTTTTTTTTTTAATTATTCAAAAACACATTTTGTGAAATTTCATTCAATGCAAGACAGGTTTTTCTACCAGGTTTGTAAAAGCATTTTGCGCAAGATGGTTTCTAATTGTCTTTCATTTATTTTCTATTGTGCGGTCATGGCCTGACTTTCTATATTGCCTTCGCACTGCCAAATAGCTTCTGCATTTTTCTAATAATTTTGCATGCCTTCTTACTAACAAGTGGCTTCTGCATTGTTTCATGTAATTATACATGCCAACTATTCTGCATTGTTTCATGTAATTATGCATGCCAAGTATTCTGCATTGTTTCATGTAGTTATGCATGCCAAGCATTTTGCATCGATTCATGTAATTCTGCATGCCAAGTATCCCTTCTGCCTTTATCTTGGCTCTCCTCTGATCAAGGCTATTACTGCACATATCCATTTCTTCTGTAGCTTCTCTTACATATACATGTGGTAACTTGTTTTGCCTAGCATGCATCCAGTTAAACAACGGGTAGCGTCACACACCACAGAACAAGTGTGTGTGTGTGTGTGTGTGTGCGCATATGGGGGCACGGATAGATATTTGTGAGGAGCGTGGTCACATTTATGTGCCAGCAGAAGTATTTAGCCTAACTCATTACATCCGTGTGACACCTCCAGGTGCATCTTCAGTTAACTCCTATTGATGCCTCTAGGCTTCAAATATTGCTTGTTCATATTTTTATCAATAATTCCAAAACCATGCCATGTACACGGTTTTAAAAGATTTCATCTTAAACATTACACAAAGGCAAACTCAAATGCATTAATTTTGACCTCTGTGTAGTGCAGGTACAGAGGTATTAACTGCTGTTTTTATTATATTAATTAATATAGATATAATGTTCACATTTTTCTAAATATCTTAAAACCAAGTAACACAGACAGAACTCCTTAGACTTATATGAAAGCTCTCAGCTAGATAAATAAAATGTTGATGACATTGTGTGTGCAACTTGAGTGGTTACTGAGACATTGTTAGTTGTTTACAAAATATTACAAATGTAATAGTTACTGTGTTTACACAGAGTGAGAGTGTTTTGGAGGTGAAGAGAGTGTCGGATAGAGTGATGTTTATGAAGCTGGAAATTGATGATGTAATGATGAATGTCGTTAGTGTGTATGCTCCACAAGTTGGGTGTGCAATGGATGAGAAAGAAAAATTTTGGAGTGAATTGGATGAAGTGGTGATGACTGTACCCACGGGTGAGAGAGTGGTGATTGGAGCAGATTTCAATGGGCATGTTGGTGAAGGGAACAGAGGGGATGAGGAAGTGATGGTTAGGTATGGTGTTAAACAAAGGAATGCAGAAAGTCAGATGGTAGTGGATTTTGCGAAAAGGATGGACATGGCTGTGGTGAATACGTATTTTAACAAGAGGGAGGAGCATAGAGTGACATACAAGAGTAGAGTAAGATGCACACAGGTGGATTATATCTTATGTAGGAGGGCCAGTTTGAAGGAGATTGGAGACTGTAAAGTGGTGACCGGAGAAAGTGTTGTTAGGCAGCATAGGATAGTGGTTTGTAGGATGACGTTGGTTATCAAGAGGAGGAGGAGGAGGAGTGTGATGGCAGCACCAAGGATCAAGTGGTGGAAATTGAAAAAGGGTAATTGTGAGGTGGAGTTCAGGGATGAGTTAAGGAAGGCACTGGGTGGCAGTGAAGAGTTACCAAATAGCTGGGTAACTACAGCAGAGCTAGTAAGGGAGAAGGCTAGAAAGGTGCTTGGTATCACATCTGGACAGAGGAAGGATGACAAGGAGACATGGTGGTGGAATGAGGAAGTACAGGAGGGTATACAGAGAAAGAGATTGGCAAAAAAGTGGGATTGTCAGAGAGATGAAGAAAGTAGACAGGAGTATAAGAAGATGAGGTGCATGGCAAAGAGAGAGGTGGCGAAGGCTAAGGATAAGGCATATGAAGAGTTGTATGAAAGGTTGGACACTAAGGAGGGAGAAAAGGACCTGTACCAATTGGCTAGACAGAGGGACCGAGCTAGGAAAGATGTGCAACAGGTAAATGTGATAAAGGAAAATGAGGGAAACATACTCACAAGCGAGGAGTGTGTGTTGAGGAGATGGAAAGAGTACTTTGAGGGGTTGATGAATGAAGAGAATGAGAGGGAGAGAAGGTTGGATGATGTAGGGATAGTGAATCATGAAGTACAATGGATTAGCAAGGAGGAAATAAGGATAGCTATGAAGAGAATGAAGAATGGAAAGGCTGTTGGTCCAGATGACATACCTGTGGAAGCATGGAGGTGTTTAGGTGAAATGGCAGTGGAGTTTTTAACCAGATTGTTTAATGAAATCTTGGAAAGTGAGAGGATGCCTGAGGAATGGAGAAAAAGTGTTTTGGTACCGATTTTTAAGAATAAGGGTGATGTGCAGAGCTGTAGTAACTACACTACAGAGGGATAAAATTGATCAGTCACAGCATGAAGTTATGGGAAAGAGTAGTGGAAGCTAGGTTAAGAAGGGACGTGTTAATTAGTGATCAGCAGTATGGTTTCATGCCGGGAAAGAGCACTACAGATGTGATGTTTGCTCTGAGAATGTTGATGGAGAAGTACAGAGAATGTCGGAAGGAGTTGCATTGTGTTTTTGTAGACTTAGAGAAAGCATATGACAGGGTGCCTAGAGAGGAGTTGTGGTATTGTATGAGGAAGTCAGGAGTGTCAGAAAAATATGTAAGAGTGGTACAGGATATGTACGAAGGTAGTGTGACAGCGGTGAGGTCTGCGGTGGGAGTGACTGATGCGTTTAAGGTGGAGGTGGGGTTACATCAAGGATCAGCTCTGAGCCCTTTCTTATTTGCAATGGTGATGGACAGGTTGACAGACGAGATCAGACAGGAGTCCCCGTGGACTATGATGTTTGCAGATGACATTGTGATCTGTAGTGAGAGTAGAGAACAGGTGGAGGAGACCCTGGAGAGACGGAGATATGCTCTAGAGAGAAGAGGAATGAAAGTCAGCAGGACTGAGACAGAATATATGTGTGTGAATGAGAGGGAAGATAGAGGAATGGTGAGGATGCAAGGAGTAGAGGTGGCGAAGGTGGATGAGTTTAAATACTTGGGGTCAATAGTTCAGAGTAACGGTGAGTGTGGAAGAGAGGTGAAGAAGAGAGTACAGGCAGGATGGAGTGGGTGGAGAAGACTGTCAGGAGTGATTTGTGACAGGCGAGTACCTGTAAGAGTGAAAGGGAAGGTCTACAAGAGGGTAGTGAGACCAGCTATGTTATATGGGTTGGAGAAAGTGGCATTGACAAAAAGGCAGGAGTTTGAGCTGGATGTGGCAGAATTAAAGATGTTACGATTTGTACTGGGTGTGACGAGGGTGGACAGGATTAGGAATAAGTATATTAGAGGTTCAGCCCAGGTTGGAAGGTTTGGAGACAAAGCCAGAGAGGCACGATTACGTTGGTTTGGACATGTGCTGAGGAGGGATGCTGAGTATACTGGGAAAAAGATGCTAAGGATGAAGCTACCAGGTAACAGGAAAAGAGGAAGGCCTAAGATAAGGTTTATGGATGTGGTGAGAGAGGACATGCAGGTGGTTGGTGTGACAGAGCAAGATGCAGAGGACAGGAAGAAATGGAAACAGGTGATCTGCTGAGGCGACCCCTAACGGGAATAGCTGAAAGAAGATGATAACTGTGTTTACAGTGACTTACAATACTCAGTTTATGACCTAGAACCTAAAGCATACTACCACTATAAAAAGTCTGTGGTCAAGGGTTTGCCATTTATATTTTTTTCACAACTCCTATGCTTCCAGAAATATGAACATTTGTTTGAAATGCGAGGACATTCTGTCACAAGGCTTAGGCTCTGCCCATTGGACGTTACAGTGCAAAATTCCTGAGCTCCCTTGGAGTGAATGAGCAGTGATATTTCTTAAGAATTTGACTTCTGGAGATAGTTTTCTCTTTTCTTATTTTGCAGTGCATCTCAATAGAAGGAAATCTCTTCCCAAGTTCAGAACTCAATTTCTGAAATTTTATAATTTGAAAAGTAGAACTAAAGATGGCCAAATTGAAATTCCTTGAGCATCAATTGTCCGAAGCACAAGATGCAGAGGAACACAATGCCTAACACTCTTTTCCATAGGACATCACTGCTGGTGTGATTTTTAAGTGTGTGCTGTCTGTGATCCCCTTCTTTTCAGAGATCTCCCTTCTTTGAGTTGGTGTGACCGACTCGTCATATATAATTTTGGAAGGGGGGCTTGCTATTCTGCAAGAAACATTAGCATTTTACATTTTAACCCTTCATTTTAACATTGAGTTTCTTAATGCTCAGGGCTTTGCATATAATGGAATCCATTATTACAGAACTGTGTTGAATATCACTGCTTTTTTTGTAAATGGATAAACACACAGAAAAAGTTACTTGAACTCCATAGAACAGTCCATAATCTCTTTGAGGCACATACTTTATCGGATACAATGTGTTTCACTTGGAAGAATAATACCGTGTGTGAAAAATGTAGACACTTATTTGTGCCAACATGTCTGACTGAATTTATGTACATAATTTCAGATTATCCTGTATATTATAGTGTCTATATTATCTTGTTGAAAGATAGCAATATCGAATGGCATAAACATCGAAAATGCCGTACATCGAAACTGTTCTTGTGGGGGTGCTGCACCCTCCACACTCAGCTGCTAATTATATATACCAACTCTGAGATCACACTACAGTGAGGAAAGAGCAAATTTTCTCTTCCTCACTGTACCATGATCCCGCAACAACACTTTCGGTGTATGGCATTTACGACATTATTGCCATTCGATATTTTCAACATGCGATAAGGTGAAGTAGACCCATATTATATACCATCATGATATTGTAAATAAGTTCTTACATGTTGATTTATAACCTGTTTGTACAGAATGTTTTAAAGACTTGAACAGTGCATTTCTAACTGTGCACATTTGTGAAGAAAAATTCTAAAGGCAAACTCTCTCAGATTTAGCTGATATGCAGATGATGTTATTAGAATGTTGACAGCTGGTATCCTGTTACTGTTAGAAGTTGAAAGACAGGCAGGAACTTTTAGAAAACAGCTGTTGGTTGATTTTCAAAATATGAAATGAAAATTAGATCCGGAATACTTGTGACAGGATAGTCTATAAAAGAGCCTGCTGAAGACAGTTAACAGTCAATAGTCAGTTACAGTTGCAGTTGTCAGTTAACAGCAAGTGACAGATGTACTGTGCAGTGGATACCCAAAAGGACTCACCAAGAACTGTAAGCCTGCCATTGCTCTATTGTAGTAATTTAGTTAAGATCAGGGACAGTGTTCTTCAGTTATAATTTTCCTATCTGTCTAATCAGAGTTTTTCTAAATGTTGGATTTCTATCCTTCAGTATTGATTTCATTTTCCTGGTGATTGAGCTCTGTTTGTTTACTGGAAATTACTGCTTTATACTTTTAAACATTCTCTCAATATTAAATATTTTTATTAGCTTACATTGTGGCTGGTCAATTAATGTTTTTCGTCAGTGATTTGAGAGTGCTTATACTTGTTTTGATAATTCCCAGGGCCACTCTAAAAGCCTGGCTGCATAGGTCATTTGCTACTGTGTGTTTTAATATTTAACTTTAATAATTGGACACCTTTTTTAAAGGCCATGAAGACACTCTGACTGCTGGCAGCATTACCATATTATTTTGGAGAAGGGACACAGCTGGAAATCTGTGTCAGGCTTTCCCAGAAGTGTTTGTATATGTGAGATTTAATTTAATTGTGAGTGTATCAAAGGTCTTAAACTGGGACACATTGCTCTGAAGTGTGTAAAACAAGTTACATTAGGGTTGGACAGAAGGATACAGTCCAGTCCCAGGCTATAGTATGTGTTCCTGTTGTGCTCTTAGGGGGAATTTTTGAAATATCACTCCTGTTTGTGTGACAGTCTCACACTGGAGTCAGCAGTGAGGATTGAAGCTCTTTAATAATTAACCCAGGATAGTGGGAGATGCTACATTATTTGGTGGCAGTTCAGTGGGATATTATCTGAATATCACACCTTGTTCTTGTGATACAATGTTTTCTCTAATCTTTTTTTTTCTCAGAACAATGAAAAAACAGCAGGTTTCATAAAAAATAAATAAATAAAAGAACACTTTTTTAAGCAGATGATGTTAAGTTGTCTATCTCGCCTTCATTCTTGCTGGATGGGTTCGGAGCCGACCTCGGCTCCGACTCGGCCACTCTAAAAGCTCGAGAGTTGGTTCCACCGGCTCGAGGCTCCCCTTATATCCCACAATGCTAGGCGAGAGTTACCTCAGATCTCGTTTGCCGCTACAGCTTCGAGGTTGGTTGTTTCTACCGGTTCCTGGTGAGTACTATTTTCTTGTGAAAATTAGTCTTTAAAAACCCCTTTAATTTAATATTTTTACTTAGTTAGTGTAGGTTAGAAAACTTTTATTCCCTACCCAAAAAATTTCCGTTTCTTTCCCCAAGAACCTTTGGTTCTTCCCTTGGGCCTATAGGCCTTTCCTTCCCTAGTGGAGTGTGTGTGTTTATAGTAGTTTATTGTAGTTTAATTTACTAGTATTACTACTTTTTTATTGTATTAATCTGACAGGGTGTAACTAGTGTGTTTGTGTGCGTGTTTGTGTACACCTGTTCAGACAAAATGTCTAAAGAAGCAAAGGTCTCCGGATTCAAGAAGTGTGATGCGTGCTGTCAGAAAATGTCTCTGACAGACGCTCACACTTCTTGTGTCTATTGTCTGGGGCCTTTGCACCTGCAGGACTCCTGTGCTGTGTGCCATGGCTTCAGCCCCAGGGTCCTGCAGGAAAGAAAGAATAAATTAATTCTTAGAGGCTTACTCAAGCCAGAGGATTCCCTGTCTGTTTCAACAGGGAAGCCCTCTAAGGCGTCTAGGTCTTCGGCTCTGGCAACTGAGCCGAGACCTCAGGTTTCTCAACCTTTGCCTTTATCGGCTCCGGCTGGAGCCGATAAGTCTCAGTCCACAGTTTCTGTGGCTCCCTCGGCTCCAGCCGGAGCCGAGGTTATAGAAGTTCCCATGTCGGCTCCGACCAGACCTTCGGAGCCGACAACTAGGAAGAGGTCCAGGTCACCATCTCTTGGCTCCGTTCATTCGGCTCCAGGATCTCCCCTGCTGTCTGAACGGAGCCAAAGGTCTCACTCCTCTAGGTCATCGAGGCTGTCGGATCATGACCTTCAGAGGGTAGTGAGTCGACTACTTAAGTCCGAGGCACTGGCCCAGATGCTTCAGAGCCCGACTCATCAGTCGATGCCTGCCCCGGTCCATCAACATATTCCTCCTTCGACTCTCTTGAGTTCGGAGCCGGGTCGTGTCGGAACCGAGACTGTGATTACGTCGGAGCCGATACAATTGTCTTCGGCTCCGTCGTCGGCTCCGTTTTCTTCTTTGGAAGAATCTCGGCGCCGGACTTCCCTCGTCGGCTCCGAGGGGGTGAGTGGCATCGGACCCTTGTCCGACCCCCCTCTCCCTCTCGGGGCTTCGGCGCTGGTGAGTTCGGCTCCGACATCGACCTCGGAGCCATCACTGTCGGTGCCGAGGGGGGTTCTTAGCTCCTCGGAGCGGGGACCTCTGGCTCTGCCTGACAGGGGTGCATTCGAGGTCATGCGGAGTGTGTTAGAGCCTGGCTCTACTCCACAGTCGGCTCCGTCCGCCCCTCCCTCTATGGTGCCTCAGGCTAAGTCGACTCACTCCCTCATCCCGGACCGCAGAGAGCCAGCTCCTCAGGCGCCCCTGTGGGATTTCATCCTCTTCCGAGGCCTCTCCTGATTTGGCAGAAGAGCCCCCTCGGAAGAGGAAGTGTAAGAGGAAACACATTGACTCACCTGAGTCCATCACGTCAGACACAGATTTGGATGATTCTGAGGGTTCCCCCCCGTTCCCCTTCTGAAGATGTCTCATTTGCAGACATTCTGGAGATCCTGAAACAGAGGGGAAATTGGCCAGCCCTCAACCCTTCGGAGGACAAATCTGTGTATCTTGAGGCGTTTGGCTCTCGTCCTTCCACCTCCTGGGTGTCCCCCCCCCTTCGACCCCCTCATGCAGGTGGTTGCTAAGAAGGCATGGACGGCTCCTGATTCAGTGGACCCCACTCCCAGGAGACCTTCTAAGTTCATAACAGCTCCAGCAGACAAACAATTTCTAACAAAAGGAGTTTCTGTGGATGCTATGGTGGTAGCTGCTGCCACAAAGAAGGAACTAGCTGATCCTTCAGTACCTGTCCATCCACCTAACAAGGAATCTAGGTCCATGGATAGGTACGGGAAGCGGATGTTCTCCTCAGCGACATTTACCATGCGTTCGCTGAACTACCTGTGCCATTTTACTCGTCTTCAAAGGGACTTGATCAAGGAAGCGAGTGAAATGTTAAAGGATCCTACAGCTGCGGGTTTCCAAGACAAGATGAACACGCAGCTGGCTACCCTTAATTCCATATCCAACTCCTCCATGCGCCTCCTTTCTTACGCGGCTGATGGAGCGAGCAGAGCCGCAGGGACAGGTGTGGCCTTACGTAGGCACGCCTGGATGCGGCTATGCAATTTTGCGGACCCTTTCAAGTCGTCTTTCACGAACTCCCCTTTTGATGGATCATCTCTCTTTGGTCCTCAAGTGAAAGAAACCCTGACTAGGTGCGAGACTGATGGCAAGACCCTTTCTGCCGTCGGAGTCCGTTTTTCGACTCCTTCCAGGCCTTACCCCAAAGGCCAGAAGGGTGGAAAGATGTGGTTCCGTAAACAATCTCAAGGGACTTCGCCTGACGACAGAGACGTTTTCCTAACAAAGGCAGAGGTGGGAATAACAATGGTAGACGCCGCCCTAGGGGCAGGGGGGGTCCGCAGAACCAGGGCAATCGGGAAGCCTTCCCTGACAAGCCCTTTCAGCATCCCTGAGGTGTTGCCCGACTGCCCATCTTCGGAGGCAGTCGGGGGAAGATTGTCACTGTACCCAGAAGCCTGGCTATCCCTGACTCAAGACAAATGGGTACAGTCCATCATTTCCGAAGGCTATTCTATCCCCTTTCTTCGCTTTCCAAATCAGTCAAAAAATCCCTTCCAGATGTTCCACCGCTCAAAGGGATCTAGCAGCTTTGGAAATTTCAAAACTGCTTGCAAAAGAGCAATTCAGCCAGTGCCAGCAGACCAACAAGGATCCGGAATCTACTCAAGGTTCTTTTTAGTTCCAAAGAAAACAGGGGACTGGAGACCGATACTGGATCTCAGTGTCTTGAACAAATCAGTCAAGAAAACAAGATTTCGGATGGTCACGCTGCAATCCATCCTTCCCCTTTTGGGCAAAGGAAACTGGATGTGCTCTATAGACCTTCGGGATGCGTACTATCACATAAAATGAACAGACGCTCCAGAAGATTCCTCCGCTTCAGGCTGGGAACCAGTCATTTTCAGTTCAGGGCCCTGCCCTTTGGTCTCACCACTGCCCCCCGGGTGTTTACCAAATGCATTGCAGTGGTAGCTTCTCACCTGAGACGACAAGGATTCCAGGTGTTTCCATATTTGGACGACTGGCTCCTCACAGCTCCCACCAAGCATCTCCTTCTGATGGCCAGAGATTATACTTTTCGCGTTTGTCAAAAACTGGGTATTTCAATAAATTGCGAAAAGTCTGTTTTGTCGCCTTGTCGTACTATTACCTACATAGGCACAAATCTAGATACGATAAACATGTCTGCAAGGCTAACACATCAAAGGATATCAGACATTCACAAGTTGGTATCACTCCTTCTCAACAACAACAGAATCAAAGCCAGGTTAGTTCTAAAGGTGTTGGGAATTATGGCTGCGCCATACCTCTCCTTCCATTAGCCAGATACCACATGCGGATCCTTCAGTGGATGCTTTTTACTCAATGGTCATACCAGGAACTTCCAATGTCTCACACCATTGTGATCACGCAGGTGCAAAAGCATCTCATGTGGTGGATGTCTTCCCCCCATCTCCTGTCGGGAAGACCTTTTGTTCCACCTCCTCCGGTTGCTACACTGACAACGGATGCCTCCCTGATCGGGTGGGGGCATTATCAGGGCAGGACAGTCCAGGGCACATGGCAACCAAACGAATGCCACTTGCACATAAATGTTCTGGAGATGAGAGCAGTGCTTTTAGCGTTGCAAGCCCTTCAAGACTCTCTTCCCTTGGGAACAATTGCAATCCAGACAGACAATATGTCTGTAGTGTGGTACATCAACAAACAAGGCGGAACCAGATCATACCCCTGTGTCGAGAAGCACTCAGACTGTGGCAATGGGCGATTTCTTCTCAGCGTTTTCTGATAGCAACGCACATCCCCGGGAAGTCCAATCATATTGCGGACAAGTTGAGCAGAGCTATTCTCATGCCTCACGAGTGGTCTCTGAAAGACTCTGTAGTGAGAGAGATTTTTCTCAAGTGGGGTCAGCCTTGCTGCGATCTTTTTGCTACTCCCCAAAACAGCAAGTGCAGAGAATATTTCACTCTGTTCCCTTTACCAGGCCAACCCAGCAGAGACGCTCTAGTCCAAGTTTGGCCCCGGGGACTTCTGTATGCATTTCCTCCTTTCCCACTGATCTCTCAAGTAATTCAGAAAGCTATCGCTCAGAAGGCCTCATTGATCCTCATTGCTCCTTACTGGCCTCGACAAGTGTGGTTCCCCTTTCTACATCGTTTTCTCTTGGAGCAACCGTGGAATCTGGACCTAGTTCCAGATCTTTTGATCCATCAGTCGGGTCAGTTTCATCGCTCCCTCCCCTCTGAACCTCACTGCTTGGTTCCTCCAGTTCCAACCTTAGCCAGGCTTCCTCAATTATCTCACTCTGTTAGAGATATATTGATAGCTTCCCATAAATCTTCCACTCGAAGATTTATTTGAGTAAGTGGAAACGCTTCTCATATTGGGCACAAGGAAAGGACATAGATCCTTTCACGCTTCCATCCAACTAGTCCTTGATTTTCTAGCTGAACTCTTCCATGCAGGTTCATCTCCCTCTACACTTAAAGTTCAATTGGCAGCTATTTCTAACTTTCATGTGGGTATTTCTGAATCTGCCCTAATGTCCCACAAACTCTGCAAAGCCTTTTTGAAAGGAGTTTTTCTTCTCAGACCTCCTATAAGAAATCCTCCTTCTCCTTGGGACCTAAATTTAGTTCTTGCTTCTTTGATTCTTCCCCCTTTCGAACCTGCAGCTTCCTGTTCCTTAAAATTGTTATCATGGAAAACTCTTTTCTGGTAGCTATTACATCAGCTAGAAGAGTTTCAGAGCTTCAAGCACTCAGTTGTCGTCCTCCTTATCTTTTGTTTCATAAGGACAGAGTATCCTTACGAACTAACCCGTCCTTTTTGCCTAAGGTGGTCTCGACATCAAACCTAAACCAAAGCATTGACCTCCCTGTCTTTTTTCCAGAGTATTCCAATAGGTCTGAACAAAAATTACACTGCCTGGATGTTCATCGTCAATTGAGGTACTACTTGGATAGAACAAAACAATTCAGAAAATCTGATCAGCTGTTTGTCTCCTATGCGGAAAGCAGAAAGGGACTTTCAGTTTCAAAGGTATCATTATCCAGATGGCTAACATCTTTGATTTCCCTGGTATATGAAATTAGACAGCAAAATTGCCTAATAAACCTAAAGCCCATTCCACCAGAGCTTTGGCTACTTCTTTAGCCTTCCAAGACAGACTGCCTATTGACACCAGTTGTGCAGCCGCTTCTTGGGCTACTCCCCACACTTTTATTTCTCATTATAAGTTGGATTTAGCTTCTAGGCATAGAGCTAATTTTGGTTCCACTGTTCTCAGGAGTCTGTTCCGTTAGGCCACCGGGACAAGGTGCTAGGGACGGTCCCATCCAGCAAGAATGAAGGCGAGATAGACAACTTAACATATAGAAGTTATGTTCTTACCATAACGTTCCATGTTAGTTGTCTTCTTCTCGCCTTCTTCTTGCGTCCCACCCTCCTTCCCCCTGGCCTGGACAGACCTAGAGGAGTTGTGATCGTGACCTCTCTTTCTACCACCTCTTTCTTAGGCATATGCTGTTGTGCATATTTCCTGGATCAGGATGTAGGTCACCCTTCTTCCTTCCTGTTGTTAGAGGTGGACTCTGTTTTAGAGTTATTCTGTTACTATTATAAGCTGGGGTTAGCTTACAAACGAGATCTGAGGTAACTCTCGCCTAGCATTGTGGGATATAAGGGGAGCCTCGAGCTGGTGGAACCAACTCTCGAGCTTTTAGAGTGGCCGAGTCGGAGCCGAGGTCGGCTCCGAACCCATCCAGCAAGAAGAAGGCGAGAAGAAGACAACTAACATGGAACGTTATGGTAAGAACATAACTTCTATTTTTCCACTGTCCATTTTAATATCATTACTTTAATCTCACCTATTCAGGTTAAATCCTTCAAGTGAATCCACAGATATGAAATACTCAGATTAGTAAGCAATTAAGTACTACCCTACAAGTACTGCAGGCATCATGCCCAGCAAAAAAATTTTAATGTGCTGTTTATTTATTTTTTTCTAAGGCATATGATAACAGACTGCACATACTAGTTTGCATTTTACTGTATGCATATGTCAGAAAACTCAATAAAACTTCTAATTAACTGCAAACAAAGTAAATAATGCATACTTACAATTGAACTTCTATGATATCTTTCCATACTTGTGGGCAATTGATGTTCACATACTTATGGTAATTTTTGAGGAACAAGGCAGGATTTAGTATTTCAGTCTAGGAAAGGAAAGAATCTGGTACCTTTTTTGTCACTGAACAGGTTTAAAATAAGTGGCTAAAGTCTGAATCTGAATTTTAAAGTTACATTTTTGATGAAATTTGAATGAGTTTTAAAAGCTGTTTGGCAGGATTCACAAGCAATAATGTTCAACAGGATGTTTGTTATTGTGGAAAATTAGTCCCCCAGGGTATTCTGAGGTCTGATACCACAGGACTCAACATACCTGGAGAGCATTATTGGAGAATGGGTTGGTAAATTGTTTTGTATTTATTTTTTTATCACTATACATATATTGTTTTATATTTTTGATCTAAAATAGTTCCTCTGGATAATATTACACAACTTGTACACACACAAACATTCAGAAGCACAGACATATACATAAATGCGTGTGTTTGCGAGCACACACACACACACAAAATGCACTTAACATGCACTTAATTAGGGCTGGTGACTATATATATAGTTAGAAGGCAATAAAAAAGAAGAAAAAAAAAACATAACATCAGAAAACAACAACAAAAAAAGAATAGGAGAACTGATACCTATTCAGAAATGGGGGTGTAAAAGGAAAAGCTGTTATGATGATATAATGGACAATAGTACACAACATTCAATTATAAAACTGCATAAAAAGTGGGAAGAGAAGGAAGGAAGGATGAAAGAATGTGGAATGAAAAGAAATTATAGAGAAATCTCAGAATATTAAAATAACCTGGCCTCTGTGGGACCAGCAGAGTTCACCCCCCCCCATCTCTGATTGTGCTGCTTAATAACCAAGCATTATAACAATTTATTTTTAAATGCTGTCTGATAACAGATTGCATGTTGCACACAGCACTCTTTCAAGTTTCACTCATGTATGCAAATACACATTCGCACACAAACTTTTACATTTTTTTATGTAATTTATTTTTAAATTGTACATTGTAAATAGCAAAGCACTGTTTACCAACAGTAAGAGAGGAGGCAGTTTGCTTTGTAAGTGTCCAGACTTCATGGCAGCTTAATATACTGCCATACACTAGTTTGTTTGTCAGTACAGTACACTATACTGCACACTAGTTTTTCAGTAGGCATTACCTGTATATTAACACCCTGCAGGAGAATGTTTGTTCTGCAATTACAGTGATGATATACAGGTCACCAATTCTCTAAATTTAGTTAAGAGTCCGTTTTTGACTGGGATGCCTAGAAATATGGTATTGTATGCTTTCTAAAATGTCTGGGATTGTGGTTTCCTAGAATTAACCTCCCAGTTAATTTGAAGCATGAAATTCTGTACCTGGCTAAAAATGACTGCATACCTACTATGATGTACAACATCTTTTAAGCTAATAAGCACTGAATAAGAGAAAATATTATTATTTATAAATGTGAAACAGTGTTATTAAATACCTTTTGCAGCTCAAACAACCCAATCATCTGAGCATGAGAACTTATACAAGATATTGTTCTTCATATAGTAGCATGCACTTAAAATTCTGAGGAAAACGCACTCTGATGGACATGGAGTAGCATAGCTACTGTCAAAGACAACAGATCGCGAAATAACCAAACAGGTTAAAACATTCTCTCAAATGAGATTTTAATTTGGTAAATTCCCTCGCAGATTTATATTTTCAAAATTTGAATAAAACATGTTTAATTATGCACATGCAAATGACATTTGGAGGAAGACAGGCCTGTTGCAAAATGTCAGTTCTGGGAATAAAAGTTCATGTGGTGGGATGCAGCTCTCTGTGGAATTAAATTCAATGCCCTGTTGCTGACTTTGAGACATTTATAAATGTCTAACATCACATTACCACCAGTGTATTAATCTGCACTAGCATATTATTATAAATTATTATAAATTTACCTACATTATTTTGGGGAAATTAACATGTACTTTGAGTTAATATATAGGGAAGATGGTAAAAAAAGATGCTAAGGGTTCAAATGATAAATTAGTGGCTTAGAAGTAGAGTGTGTGTATTCCTAAAGAAAATTAATTAATTCGTTCAGAAGAATTAAAGCTATTAATTAAAATGGACCTGACAGCATTTCCGGGTTAATCTGCATCATAAACACAGTAGGGGAAAGGTTACAATTTATAGCACTGAAATAGTCCTTACTAATTGCAAGCTGTTGGACTGAATAGTTATTGTTAAGGTGCCCATCCTTAGTAATTAATTGCAAATAAAAGTGTTTTACATGTGCAAGGGAAGAGAGGCTGAATTATATGTAGCCCTCTCATAAACCACACTATTTTAAGTCTGTTAATGTAAAAAAAAAAAAAAAAAAAATCTGAAGTACAATGCCAGACTTCAAGTGAAAACAGTTAAAGCTGAGTGCTTATTGTAGTTTACATTTTATAGAGTTTTATACTATGTACCATACACATTAGCAAACTTGCAAATGTGCAATCACTTCTTGAGATATTGCTCATTGAGATTTTATGCATCTTCAAACAATTTTTTAAAGTCTGAAACTCTTCTTAAACAACTGAGAAATGCATTGCAAATGTCTTAAGTGAGTCAAGTTTTATTCTTCCTTCCATGTGAAAAATAGTAGTGTCAAGTCACAAACCAGCTCTGATTTAAGTTTATGACGCTGTTCTCTATGATAAATAAATATATGCCATAAAACTGCAAAATGCATCCATCCACAATGGATATCTGGTGATGGGACTATTAACAAGGGTCTGGAGGTACGTAGTAAGGAGATGATTACATGAGATTAAGTGTTCAGAAGCAGGGATAAACTGCTACAATTACTACTGTTATACATAACGAGTAGCTTGTACAAAAGTAATCTATTTTCAAATATTATTATACAATGCATGTACTTTTTTTTTTATTAGCTTTGCTTCAGTTCTGTTCAACTTTTAAGTTTTTATTTGTAATAATGTACCTTGAACTACATAGTAACTTTTTTTAACCAAAGAGAGACAAATCCTCCACGTTCTAGAACCCAGAAAATAGGAATGCTTCATTCTATTTCTGTATCTCTTGATTTTTCATGTTAATTTTAGTTACTACAACAGGAAATAAAGTGTAAGCTCAAGCAATCTATTCTGTATAGATTCTGTTCTTTCTCCTTTTTCTGTACTAACCATAGTTTGAAAGTGTTAAATTGCTATCACAGTCTTAACATTTAATCTCCTGCCTTCAACACTGTTTTGGGATACCGGAATGTTTTCTTTTAAATCTTTCACTTACAAGCTCTGCCTTGCTCATGTAAAGGATGTTCATAATCTGATCACTGCTGCAGTGGCCTTAGCTATACGAGTTGTATCCCACAAGGAATATAACAGCTCAACAGCTTCCAAAGTTTAAGGGCAGTTCTAACTGCCCCGATTGTCTGCTGCACATGCAGATGTATAGAAAATCAACAGTCTGGGTACCAAGCCCTTCAGCACACTGAAGAGTGCTGCTCTTCGGGGCTTTTACAGATAAATGATTAGCTAGTGTTTCTCCAGCAGTAGGCAGATAAGTTCCCTGTGGGGTGGAGGGGGGAACTTCAACAATTTATTTTGTGACACAAATGTTACTTTTTCTATAAAGGTGTTTATTTTATGCAACAAATTTTAGATTTCTTGTACTGTCATGTTACTTTTCAGTTGGGAAACTGTGAGTCTACTTTTTTACTTCCGTGTTAAACTGGTTAAAAGTAGAGTTTAACTAACTTTTTTGGGAAGAAAACTTTTAAACTGTGTTTAGAAACTGGTTTAAGTGGATGTCATGCTTGTCATAGTGTTTTAATATCAATATTTTTACCGAATGCTGCCACCAGTGGAACCTGGACTTCAGGGTGCATTCTTGGCATTACCATAAAACAACTCAATTGGTTCTTTCATCCTCTAGCCACAAAAGTAAAAACTTATACACAGCCTTTGTCCATTCAACAAACAAATTTGCCTCAGCCACAGATGGATGACCCTGCTGCAGCTATCCCCACAGTTCCATAGAACATCGATGATCTTCCTTGGTTTCTTCTGATGTTTTCCTTTCAGCCACCATGTACCAGAGGTTAGACAGGCCATCTGTTGTTACAAAGAACAAAAACAACCAGCTGGAACAGAAACAGGCAAAAAGCTTAGTTTGTCCAAAGACAGTTTGAATTATCAAGTAAGATGTTTTATTGGACCATCACCTACCTTTCAAGAACTAATTCAGTTTTTTCAGCCTTTCTTCTTCCAAAATCGTTAAAGGTTTTCTGCCTTTTCAGTACTTTTTTTTTTTTAACAACAAGCAAAATAGGCTGAAAGCATAATTCTGGCAAGCATGAATTCAACAAACAATGATAAGGAGTCTTCAAAAAGAAAGGGAAGCTTCCTAGAAATCGGGACACACCAAGACTGAATGACTAACTACAAATGTTCATTTTGATCACTGCTGTAGTAGTCTTGGCTTTATGGGTTATATCCTGACAAGGATATAACAGCTGGCCAGCTTGCAAAGTTTGAGATTACATTCCGTACAACTACACTGTCAAGCAGCTAGGCAAGAGCTGACTAAAAGACCTGTTTGGGCACAAAGTCCTTCAGAGCTTTACTGCCGCCAAATAGTGCTCTCCTCTGAAGCTTTTGAGGATCGACCGTCAGCTTGTGCTTTCCTCAGCTGGGCACAAGTTCCCTTTGAGGAAAAGGTTTCCATTTTGTTAAAATATTTTATTACTTTTCTCTTCAGCAAAGTTATTTTAAAGCTAGGAGTATTGTATTTTAACAGACTTTCTCAAGAATGTAATGTACTTTTAAACAGCACGTTTCTGTCAGCTTAAAAGTAATGTTATCTAACTGATGATCTATTTTCTGTGGAGAAATTGAGTTTATTTTAATGTTGTGGGATTGGCATAGTAAAGTCCTCTGTACTGTTTTTTTCTATCACAAAAGATAACTTTTGTGGACTGGTTGTTTTACTGGCAGAGTTGCTTTTTTCCTGGGATAGAGGCACTATTTTCAGCTTGACAATGAAACAGATTGTCACTCCCACAGTTGGTCCTTCTTACAGCAAATGAAAGAAAATGCAAAGCAAACGACCTTTGTCACCACAGCAGGTTTTTAATTTGCCTCAGTCACAGGTGGGTGACTCTGATGGGGCCATTTGTTGTGCCTCAGATCACTCATCTTTTACCCTGGATCCCTTTGTTGTAGCACCAGCATCCACTATGGACTGTGGATTTTCCACATCCTCTGTGACTGCAGTGGTACCCTCAGTGGGGAAGAGATAGCTATTCTTGCTGGTCCTGGGAGAGGGAACAGGGAAGGTTTTCCTGTTGTGGCAGAATGGTGTGCCCATCCCTGGATAAGCAGTGGCTGCTATTAGTAACATGGTTGGTCCCATTTTTCATGTAAAAAAAAAAACAGAAAACCAAGCATGTATCTACTCCTCCTCAAATTTCTTTGGACTGGCTCAGGGTTTGATTCAGGCAATTGATCCTTCTTGTAGAGTAGCTTCCAGTACAATAAAGATAGATGCCTCATTTCCTGAAGAGATTGAAGATTCAGAATCTAAACAGGAAGATGCAGGGTCTCATTCAGGGTTTTATCCTTAGATTTCTGATTCAGACTCGAAGAGCACCTCACTTTCTGATTCTTCCCTGTGGGGATGCCTCTTTCTCTGAGACTACTGGCTACAGGGCCCCAGCGTTTTTTCAGTGGCAGAGCACTGAGGTTTTTCAGTCCCGAAAAAAATGTTACAAGTATTTATGGAAGTATTTTCCAGAAGCTACACACATTCCTCCTTTCCTGTCTGCTTTAGGTGATGTGGATGTTACTGCCTGCCATTTTCCTGATAGTCAGCCAGCTTTCCCTAAAAAGGCAAATAGGACTTATATAGTTCCTCAGTCTTTTAAATATTTATACACTATTCCCAAACTTGACCCAGCAGATAAAGCCTTAGTTGACTTCTCTGTAGATAAGCAGCTATTACTATAGCTACTAAGGATGTGAAAATTATTGATTGGTATAGAAATAATGTATACTTCTGCAGCACTGAAGTTCAAAACTTTAAATTGTCATGCTAATATGTTAAATTTTATTCTGACATATTGTGAAAGTATAAAAAAATTTTAACTACGGTTTCCTCTTCTAAAATAATCTGTTTTAAATAACTTAGTTTCTTCTACTGCACAGGTCACTACTCATTGTTTGCAGTGTGTGTACGACTCTTGATATTTCTTCAACTGCTGTGGCCACTGGTATGGTTTTAAGGAAGTTTGCTCATCTGCATTCTCAGAACCTTTCAGATAATGTTAAAAATGAGATTTTAAAATTTCCCCTTGTACAGAAATTTAGTATTTGGCCCCTCTGCTGCAGTGATGATTAAAAATTATGATGAAAGGGGCAAGGTGATTCACGGAATCTCTAAGATTTTTCAGCCCTCCTTTTCCAAACTGTCCAATCGATTTTTTTTCCTCATTCAATTTCAACAAAAAACAGAATTCTCAGTTTCAACAGAATTCAGATAAACAGATGATTAAGAAGAAATGGCAAGCAGGTTCCAAAAAAGTCTCAAACCGCCCAAAACCAAGGGCACTCCAACAAGTCTGAATGACCATTCAGAAGACCTTGTGACTCCCTACCCTGGTCCTGTTTCTCTTCCAAAAGGTCTGAATCTCAATTTTTATCTCTGCCAACAGATTGTTTTAGACAAGTGGGTTCTGAAAATCATTCATCAGGGTTACAGACGGCAGTGAAAGGAAATTCCTCCTTTCCAGGGGCTCATTCCTCATTCTACAGATCACACATTTACTTCGACCTGTTCTTCATTACATGCTGTCTTAAGAAGTGATATAACCAATTCCAACCTCCCTTTTTAGCTTAAGTGGAGATATACACCCAAATCTAGGGCCAGACCCCAGCATCAGGCACCCTTCCCATAATGTAATCGTCTTTCACAATTCCATCATTCAAACACACAACTACTTTGATGTACTAATCATTGACATGAACCTTAAAAGTATTCTAAACAAAATATCTGAATTTCAAGCCACTCTCTCACTATACTCCCCTGGCATCTCAGTGCTACCTGAAACCGGATTGAAGAATCATAGTGAAGATAGTGAATTCTTACCACAAGGATATAATATCCATAGACACAACAGGCCGCATAAACACAGTGGTGGCATAGCTATTGTATATAAAAATAACCATAGCCTACAACTTCTAGATAACATACCACAGTGCTCTGAATCATAAATACTAGTTACATGCCTCTACCTGAACACATATAAGAGCATCATCATCATAGCTGCCTACATTCCCCCCTGGCAACAATACCCTCACAATTGAAAACCTGCTTTGTTGGGCCTCATCCACATATAATCAGGAAAAAATAATCTTAGGCAACTTCACCCTAGACTGGGCTACCTGTAACTCAAACAGCTCAACAAACTTTATCAGCCTCTTCAGGTTCTCACAATCAATCTGCATACCAACCAGACTTGACAAACACAGTAACAAACATTCAATACTTATTGGATACTCAACATACCAAAAATATGTAATCAATCTGGCTGCCTCCCAGACTCTCTTAGTGACCACATGCCCACCTACCTCCTCAGATAAATAATATGCCCAGCCAAAAATGTTAAATATAAATACACTGGCAGCAAAAGGCACTTCACCACCAAAACAAACTCCCTCTGAAAACAACACAACTGGACCCCCTAAAACACCATCAGTTAGATGATGCTCTCCAGTACTTTAATAATGTACTCCTAAGCACTCAATTCTCTGGCCACATTTAGAAAAATGTGCATCAAAGCTAAACCAAATCAATGGCTAACTAAAGACATTACACAAATAATGAAATGAAAAGATAGAGCCTAGTTACACTATCAGGCATCTATAACCCAAATATCCCTCCAAAGTTTTCACCAACTAAGACATTTAACTGAAAAACACACTTGGAACAATAATGAATCTTACTATACTTTAAGCCAACAAAAATATCAAAACAAGCCTCAGAAATTCTGGACCAGCACAAAACATCTCTTAAATCCAGGTCAGGCCACCACTCCCTCTCCCAGCCTCCTCATTCCCACCGAGAGTACAGCAGCCCAATTTTACTCACACTTCATAAACTCCATACAGTCCCTACTAAACAGCAGCAGCAACAACACTCCACTAACTATTCACAAGAATTTTACCCCTCATCCAATCTGTACAGACCAGCTACATAAAATAACTCCTTCAACTAAAGCCCACAACACTTGCAGCAGATCAACTGCCCAATAAATTTCTAAAATTAGCAGCAGATTCTCTCTCATATCCAGCCTCCCTATTCATTAACAGTTCCATCTCTGAACAATATTGTCCCTAAACTTTGGAAGATCTCCCACATTATTCTCCATCTTAAAGGAGGTACATCCACAGAATTATCAGATTACAGACCAATTGCCATCCTCTCCGCAGTAAGAAAAAATGCTTCCATTTGTAACTACTGACCTGTTACAAAATAAAATTGTCTCCGTCATCCAACATGGTTTAGACCTAAGCACAGAACCAGAACTGCTCTCAAACTTTAAAAATTCTATCAACCAGCACAGAAACAGTGACAAACTTGTATCATCCATTTCCCTCGATATGTCAAAAGCTTTTGAAACAGTTTCCCATCAAACACTACTCTATGAATTATTCACCATTAACCTCTCCCAGTCAACAGTCACATGGTTTCATAGATATGTCAACAAGAAGTGAAGTGGCAAGATAATATCTCAGCCCTGCTGTCTCAGTAGGTGTCCCACAAGGCTCAATTCTTGGGCGACTTCTCCATCTTCACCATTAAACTCAGTACTGCATCCAACCAGGCCAAAATTGTGCAATATGCAGATGATTCCACTGTCATCTGCACAGCAGCCTCTTTCTGAACTCTTGCATAGAACCTAAACAGCCATTGCAGCCATAGAACAGTATCTTAAAGAAAACCAACTCATACTAAACCCACACAAGACAAAAGTCATAATATTCACAAATAATAGAACTCCAGTGACCCCATCCTCTTTTTGCATCATGTGCTCTAACAACAAAATTGAACCAGTCAACAATACCAAGTTACTAGGTTTTGCAACAGCCAACTCCCAAAAACACATAGCCCTTTCCATTAAAAAGGTTCACACTAAACCTGTCTCACTGTTTAGAGCCAAACCATTTATCATTCCAATCACAAGACAGCCTATTGCTATAACACATCTTCTATCTACTATACTGTATGCTTCCCTTATCTTCACTAACCTTAGAAAAACTGACCTAACCAAATTAGAAGCCTATCATCACAAAATAGCTAGATTTGCTACTAACCCCCCCAAAAGATCACACCCATGCACAGCTCTAAAACAACTAAGTTGGCTTGAATTACCAAATCTGCTATCACTCAACCAACTTACTATTGCCTGCCCACACCATTATACATCAACCTAACTGTCCATTCCTAAAAAATCTAGTACAACCTCACTCAACCAACCAAACCCTACATTCATCTAACAAAAGTCACCAAAGCCAATAATAACTTCGGATACTGTCTGTTCTCAAAACAAACAAAAAAACCTGGAACTCTATACCCAACATACACACAACAGTTTCATAACATCCAAATTCAAACTTCTTCTCAAGAAACACCTAAATAACAAATGGCTGTGCTCTTGCACTACCCTTGGATGAACAGGATATGATCCCATACTATCTACTCACTTACTATCTTCCTTAGCTTTTCTCCAATCTCGCAACCGATGTGATCCCCAATACACCATTCAATTGAGTCAGTTACAAAATTATATACTTTATCTTAAAGACTACCTATCTCTTATCCTAACACAGTGTGTGTGACAATATCAACTTCTGTAACAATGTAGTCTGCATTTGTAGACATGCTTGCAATTTACTGCATATCTGAACCACTGTCTAGATGGCATAAATATGACTGAAATTCAGCATGCTTTGCATATATATGTATTCTCATTGTATATATTACACTGTGTGTAGCTTTTCTCCCTGGACATCCACTGAAAATGGGCTACTAGCCCAGTCAGACAATCCCAGTAAACAAATGTAAAATAATAAAATAAATAAATAAAACTAACTCAGAACCTGATTTTATAGCGGATTTTTTAAGTAGCAAGAAGCTGCTATGAGAATTATTCTCTGTCATATCAGACTCTGAAAAGTAAAACAGCTCCAGTGAAGATTCTAGTCTCCCCGCCCTGGCACACAATGACATCACATCTATGTCAGCTGACTGGTATAATCTAATTCAGAATTCTCTTTAAAAAGAAACATGTACATTTGACATTTAAATATCTTGCAAATCAGAGTGATAATCAAAATTATAGCTAGTCATGCTGGCATATATAACACACTGTAATTTATAATTATTTACAAAACTTCAGCCAGTTGTGCTAACACAGATAACATCTAATATCCTCACGATACTCACTATGACAAATCTATTTCAGGCAGGGTCAAGGCCCACTCTACAAGGACCTTGGCTTCTTCTATGCCATTTTGGAAAGGACTGCAGTCTGGAAGTATTCTCAAAGATGCTACTTAGTCCTCTATACATGCTTTTACAGAGCATTATAAACTGGATTCTTTCCCAAAGTATAGATTATGCTTTGGCAGGACCATCTCTTCCAGGGGCTCCTGAACTCCTCTTCTTCCACCTCCCAAATGTAGTTTGCTATGGTAATCTACCCATATAGCTAAGGCTACCACAGCAGTGCTCAATATGAAGAACATGGTAGAGTTATGCAAGCTGAGCTTACCATAACAGTAGATGTTCTAATGATCACTGCTGCAGTAACTGCTCCCTCTCTTGTTTTTTGGTGCATTTTTTGGACATGTATTTTTTTTATTATTAGCCTTATCCTTTCAGTACTTTGCCTCCCTCTCTCTCGTCTTTTTTTCAGCTCGAGCTGCTTGACATTTTCAGTGCTCCGAGGATTTGGAACTGGCCGGCTGTTTATTCCTTGCCAGAATATATATTATATAATTAAGGCAACTACAGTAGTGATCAGATGAACATCTACTGTTATTTCTACCATCTTATGAAATAACCAAGAGTAATTATCACAAGCTTCCTCACAGACTGGGGTTGTTTGAGACAACTTCTAACAACTTCAGTTAATCTTAATGGATGTCAGAGTTTTTTATACCTTATGTGGACTTATTTTCTGTGGATGTGAAGCAGATACTAAAGGAAACAAAAAAACATTTTACTTAGAGATTGTAGTTTAGTAAATAACAGATTTTCTAGTTGGTGCCAGAACAAGAATTCAAAACCTAGACTTTTTCTTATTCTACAACATTTCTGTAAGTTATTTTCATTTTCCTCTGACCTGTCTTAATCCTCTATCATAGTTTATTTCTTGGGCATTTTGGCATGCCTGCCCAATGGATGCTCTTCTTTCAATGCATTGTCAAAATGTTTTTGATAGGGGTTTTGCATAAGGCCCACCTAGAAAACAGGCTGATTTAAGTTTAACATGGAAAATAATATTGTTGATTGCCTTCTGCAATAAGTATGTCTGAATTGTAAACTCTAATGGTAGATCAGCCTTCTCATTTTTCATAAACATATGGTTTCTTTGTGAAAAAGACCTTCATTTTCACCAAAAGTAGCATCCAAGGTGGCTTTAAGCCAAATTATCCATATCCTTTTGTCTTCTTTCTAGAACCTAAAAATGAAGGAAGAAAGGATTCTTCAAACTTTGGATGCTCACAGACAACTCAGATTCCATCATAATAGAACAAAAACCTTCAGACACAAAAAGGATCATCTGCCAAAGCAGACTATTTACAAATGGTTTTCCTATGCTATCTCCTTTTGTTATTCTCACCATAACAAGTCTATTTCAAGCAGGGTCAAAGCACATTCTACTATGGACTTTGCTTCAACAGTGGCTATTGGGAAGGGGTGTAATTTAAAAGAATTCTAGAGGCAGTACCATGGTCCTCTGCACATACTTTTACAAAAAACTACTAACTACTTTAATTGGACATTTGTTGACTGGGTTAGTCTGACTGGGCAGCTCTCCTTTTTCAGCGGAGGCCTGAGTTAAAAGCACTGACTTACAGATACATACATAAAAGATATTAAAGGAAGTAGAACATTATTCCGTACAAATCCATCTTACACTTAATCACTATACAATATCTTACAGATATATTGCATGAACTAAGATAAGTTAAAACAATGTACAGAATGGAGTATAACAATAGTCACATACAGCTGCATCCTATGCTGAAACATCATAAGATTACTAGCAGATATATACCATAAATATAAAATATAATAGGTTCATAGCTAGGTACTAGGCTATTGGCCCTAGGGCCTATATAAGCCTAGCCAAATGGTACCCTGGCTTTTGCCACCCAAGAAAATTATTTTCCTGTGCCCCTGTCAAGCAGAGTCACAGAAGAGATCCCCGGGGTGAATTTCCTATCTCCCATCCAATCATCAAGATTTGTCTTGAAGAGTGCTAATGAGGAGCTTTGTTTGATATATATATATATAGGTACTTTGTTCCAGAGTATTTGAAGTATAGGAGACAGGAATCTATCCCTCCAACATCTTCTGTTTATTGTGGTGACAATAATATATATAGGTACTTTGTTCCAGAGTATGGGAAGTCTCAGAGACAGGAATCTATCCCTCCAACATGTTCTGTTTATTGTGGTGACAAGGTTTAGGTCCCTAGAGTGTGTAGCTCGGAGGGATTGGGATTTCTTTACGTGCAGCATGTCCAACAGCTCTGGGTTTGACATAGCTTTGTATGGTAGGCAGAGATCGCCTCTGATTAGGTGATATGCGACAGAGTAAAGCTGGAGTTTTTTGAGACGGTCTGCATAGGGCATCTGTTTGAGGCTGGTAATCCTCTTTGTGAGGTATTTCTGTGGCCTTTCCAGTTGTTGTAGATGTCTTGTGAGGTACATACCAAAAGGGGCGTTGTACTCTATAATGGGTCTAATGAGTGATGAGTAGAGGGGAACAATGAACTCTTTTTTCCTGGATGAGAAACCTTTTGTGATGAGGTGTGCCACGTAGAAGGATTTCCTGACTACTGTGGCGATGTGATTATCAAAGGAGGGACTACTGTCCACCTGTGTCCCAAGGTCTCATCACACTTTCGGTGTTAAGTAGACTACCGCCTATGTGGTAGTTCATGGGTACAGAGTTTTTACCAAAAGGGATGATAATGCACATTTTGGCATTGAACTTGAGTCCATGGCTTTGACACCAGGCATCTGTCTCAGTTAGGCCCTTTTGTAGGATGTCCACATCATTAGGAGATTTGATTATGGCTCCTAGTTTGCAGTCGTCTGCGTACTTTGTTAGCCAAAGACCTTCTGTGTTTGGTATCTACCTCTCTGAAGTACAGGCTAACAGGAGAGGACCAGAGAGAAATGTAGACTGACCTATGTTATGGAAACAGACACAGGAATATGAATGACACGTATGAATGCAAATGATAATAGGTAAGACGTAAAGAAAGTAGGAGGAAAGAGGGTTTAGATACAGCACAGGTGGTGGTAGATTAGGTTGGGGTGGTGTAAGAGCAGGTCCGAGAGTTTAACAGGGTGTCTATTAGTGTTGTAATTATCAGTAATCATTCTTACAAGTAGGGGCAGTTTATTCCATGCACTGGTAACTGAGGGGTTGTAATGAAGTCTCCAATGCTTTTACTGAGTCTATAAATCTCCAGAAGGTGTTGCTCAGAGCTACGGCGTGTACGATTAGCACTGCAGATGGAGGTGAGACATGAGAAAGCAGGACATGAGTTGGGTCAGTTAAGGATAGAGTGAGCTAGATATAGCTGAGGCAGAAAGAGCTGTTGACAATTCAAGCCACTGATGGTGTTTTACAGATAGACAACGGTGCTAGTAATAGGGTAGATTTGAGGCAAATCTAGCAATTTTAAGTGAGCTCTAGCTTAGTCAAGAGATTAGTCTGTTGGTTGGTAAGAACTGGAGAAGCATACAATAGGGTGGGTAGTAAATATTTTTTTTTTTAAAAGACCACAGAGGACCAACCACAGCTTAAACTAAAACAGATTTAATAAAGCAAAAAAGGAGAGTAAGCACTTTCACGACTTCCCAGTCACATCTTCAGACTCAAATACAAAAAGAACAGCATCAAAGCACTTAAAAAGACTGCCCAATCATAAACAATTAACTAATTAGTCAGGTTAAAAGCACATCTCCAGAAACTACTAAGAAAAAGATCACATTTCATGTAGTCAACATGTCAACAAACAAGTAACATCATATAAGAAATACATAGATTTAAAAAACTTTTTAAAACCACTTTACTCAATGGGGGAGTGTGCGTGTGCATAGTACCTGTTTAAAAAATACGGCATCATTAATGCCTGCTTTCTTGTCTGCATTAAAATGTAGTATCCATCTCAGCTCAGCTAATGCTGTTCTATTCTGTGTCCCCCCCTCCCTAAATAGGCCTGAGTAAGACAGAGTTTAGATTCATTCGTGAAGATTTATTTTTGTTTTTATAGAGCAGGCTAAGTTTATGGTGTGTCTTTTTAATGAAGTGTTGAATGTGAAAATCAAATTTTAGTTGGTATCTATTATGACCCCCCAGTAGTTTCGCGTGGCTTTCAACCTTGAGAATTGTGTTGCTGAGGGATGAGACAGTGAAAATAGCTTTGAGGTGTTGGAGATATTTTTGGAGGAAGAGAAGTTTTGTTTTGTTAGGGTTGAGAAGGAGCTGGTTGGAAGTGAGACATTTTTCAATTGAGTGGAGAGATTCCTGAGTAAGGGTGAGGAGGTGAGGAAGATTGCCAGAGAAGGAAATGATTGCACAGTTATCAGTGTACTGTATTAAGGAAGAGTGAGGACAGGAAGTGTGAAGGTTGTTGGTGAAAATGCTGAATAGCAGGGTCCAAAGATGGAGCCTTGGGAATCCCTGGTGTGGACCAGGAAGGAAGGGGGAGGATGCAGAGAGCCATTTTACAGACTAAAGTCTGACTGAAAGGTAACTAGCAAAACAGAAAAGAGCAGAGTTGGAAAGTTTAAGGCTAGGAAGCTTAGGCAGAAAACAGTTGTGGGAAACGGTATCAAAGGCCTTTGAGGTTAAGGAATAGACAGCAGACCAGTTTACTGCTGTCTCTTGAAAAAGAGATAGCCTGTAGTGCAGTGGATATGTGGTAGGGGTGAAAGCCATGTTGGGTAGGGTTTAGAAGGTTTTCTTCTAGCAGGTAATCTAGGAACTGTTTATGAATGCACTTCTTGAGAATCTTAGATATACAGGAGAGATAAGGGCTATAAACCTGAAGCTGGTTGGGTCAGTGGAGTTTCCTCCTTTATGTAGGTGTATAACATAGAATTTCTTCCAGACATCAGGAACAATGTTTTCCTGGATAGATCTATTAATTAGAATGGAGATGAGATATGCTATGGATTTAGCAGCAGGTTGAAGGAAGAGAGGTGGCATATTATCGGCTGAAGGGGAGCATGTTTTAAGTTTGCTAAGAGCTCTGATATATGCAGTGGAAACAGGCTTAAGAGAGGAGGAAACTGGGTGGGTGGATAGAGAGGGAGAGGTTAATGGATAGGTATTTGCATCTTTTTTAGTTAGCTTATGAATGGAGTTAATAAAGAAGGAATTAAGAAGTGTAGAAGTGTCTATGCCAATGGGCGGCCACAGTAGTGCAGTGGTTAGCGTTGCCACCTCACAGCAAGAGGTTCTCTGGTTCAATTCTCAGCTGGGGTTCCTTCTGTTCAGAGTCTGCATGTCCTCCCTCTGGTCACGTGGGATTCCTCCGGGTGCTCCGGTTTCCTCCCAAATCCCAAATACATGCTGTAGGTGGGTTGGGCAATCTAAACTGACCCTAGGTGTGAGTGTGTGCATGTGTGTGCCTTCTGAAGAAGGTTGGGTGCTGGGCTGGCAACTCAACACCATAAAACATCACTGCCAATCGTAAGCGGACAGTTGATCCGCTGTGGCAACCCCTAACTGGGAATTGCTGAAAGAAGCAGCAGCAGTGTCTAAGACAGAGCTATTAGGTGCAGAGGGCCTATCTGGATATACAATTTTGTTAATTTTATTTCAGAATTTTTGGGGATTGGGGTGGGGGTTATTTTGTTGCTTTAAGTAAAAGTTTATTTTATCTTGATTTACTTGTTTTTTTGTTGAGCTACAAAGTTCTCAGTAAGATTGAAAATTCAAAGGGTTTTTATTTTCCAGATTTTCTATGCATGATCTCTTTTATACATAAGTGAACGGGTGTCTTCAGTTAACCATGGGGCAAAGTTATATTTTGTTCTAATTTTCTGAACAGGGGCTAGGGTCTTTAGAATATTTATTGCTGTTGAATTTTAGAACAGCATCTTGTAAGGAGAAATAATAGACGAAGGACCAATTTATAGAGGAGAGCATATGATTGAAGGTGTCATGATTAGGTTAGCAAGTTTGTGACACTCTTTGTATTGATGGGATTTATACAAATTGGGGTGGAGTGTCTTTGAATAAAGGTTGGAAGGTGATTGCTTAGAGTGTCAGGCAGTGTGGTGGGGTTGTGGTAAAGGTTAGTATTGGAAGTGAGGATCCAATCAGAGCTGGTCTTAGTATGTTTATTCAGAAGAGTGGGGAAAGTGATTAGTTGGGAGAAGCGATAGAAGTTTAAACTGGCACTTGGACAGCCTGCGGTTAGAGAATTCCAATCGATGTCACCATCTCCCAGTGTATTAGCTTCATAGGAGATAGCTTATTTTTATAGTCTAGACCAGGATTTGCTTGGACCACTGTCCAGGGGCTGCTGGACACTCACCCTTCCCTCCTCCTCGCAGTCATTATAAGCTATGGTAGTGTCCCCATACTGCTAAGGCTACTGCCGTTGTGATGTAATGATGAACACAGCACAGCTGTGTATGTGAATGTGCATAACAGTAGATGCTTGACTTGATCACTGCTGAGGTAGTATCTCAATATCTTTACAACACCCCCCCCCCCTTATTTTTGTAGGTTTGTTTTTGACAGGAATGTGGACATTGACTTTTATTTAATTAGCATTGACCTGTTTCAGGGCTTCAGTCTCCCTTTTCCACTTGGCAGGAAAGCTCTGAAGGGCTTGGCACCCAGACCATTTACTTTCTAGTACTCTGCTCAAGCTGCTAATCGTCAGGGTGCACAGAAAAGCCAGCTGTTATATTCTGTGCAAGATATAGCGTAGGTATTTAAGGCAAATGAGACGGTCATCATTCAAACATGTTCTGTAATGTACGTTTGCTTACATGACTGTACTGTATATTGGTGTTAAGATCACTACAAGATGATTTATTCCTCAGTGGCACAAATCCTTGATTCTGGCATTTGTTAAAACGGTTTGCAAGGAACTTGTGGTTGATGGCCATTCCTTTCCTTGTTTAAAATAAGAGACAATAAATGAGGTAACTTTTTTTCAAGAACTGTAAAATCTACTCTCGGTCTATCAAATGAAGTGACTATTGGTGACCTTGCAGGTGGTCATCCATTATATGCTGGCCACTGGAAATGCCTGTGCAACAACAGTCAAAATCTGCATGACCAAATATGCATGGATTTTAGGAAAGTTGCTTTTTTTATGCATGATACTTTGAAAATACAGAGAGATCCAAAATATTTATTTATTTATTTACTTTATTTAACATTTGTTGACCGGGGAAGTCCGACTAGGTTCCACAGATCCTGTTTTCAGTGGAGGCCCGGGGAGAAATGCTCCAGAAGCATGTCTTTAGAATGTGGGAGGAAACCGGAGTACCTGGAGGAAACCCACGCGAATGAAGGGAGAACATGCAAACTCCACACAGAAGGCACCCCAGCCGAGAATCGAACCAGAGAACCTCTTGCTGTGAGGCAACAGCATTAACCGCTGCACCACTGCTAGAGATCATCAGTGCACACAATGGTTATTAACAATTTCTATTAAAAAGTTAACTGGAATGACATCTAGAAAACTGACATGCATCCATCCACCCATATTCAGACACAAATAAGCCCCACCGCAACAGACAGAGAAGAAAAACCACAGGTTTGTAATTAAAGTGAGGCTGCATTACTGATAGATTCCTTCTGTAAAAACAGCACGCACACATCTTTGGACACCTACCATAATATTATACCTCAGATAGCCTTTCTTAATGCACTATAATTGCTATATTCATTACAAATGGAATCCATGAGTGTTTGCATTTTACAAAAGTTTTTGTCTAGATCACAAGATATCTTTCCCAGCATTTTTTGTTAAACAACTCATACTCAAAAGGTAGTACTTTATTTTTCCTTGCGCATGGGCTTAGGGATAGATGAAATGTTAGCACACATGAATAAGAGTCGGTGGGAGGGGGCTTCATCAACTCTCACCTTCTTACTCAGATAACCCTACCCTTGCCCCTAACACTGCCTTACAAAAACTCCTTTCCATAAGAAGACACTTGCATGCACATCATATACTCCACGACACGCACACGTTTAAAAAACATATATCCTTCGATAGCCCTCGCTCAAACTCTAATTCATGAACATCCACACACACACTTTTTCACCCCTGGCATTAACTTTTGCTCCTACTTTTTGCGGCCATAAACATATCCCCTTGCAGAAAAGCAGCATTTGACGTCACTACTACTTGTTGACTTCTGCTCCTGATAAAAACTACTTTCAATAACTTCAGGCAGCAAAAATATATGTTGACAAAATGTATATTTAACAGTGTGTATATGTGTATGCTGCACAGTATAGGTGTGTGCGTGTGTGTGTACATATATATATATATATATAATATATATATAAAATTTGTGAGGTGAAACATTACTTTGGCTATGACCAGGGTATAGAAGAGGGCATAGAATGACTATCTGCATAGCAAATGGTTCAGTAATTGTAACACAAAAACAGATTTGTCCTGAGGCATTCTCAGAAATACGTTCAAAAAAATTACAATTTTACTTTTAAGAATACTTGCTAGTTCAAATAACGGAAGCACATCTCTCGGTTTAGAAAACTGGTTCTCAAATCTGTAGACTGTTACTGAAAATGGTCCTGTGCATCAGCTTTGTGTGAGAATGAACTGGTTGCCAAAGGAACAGTAATAACAGTGCAGACTAACTGACCAGTATGGAGAAAAATCAATAATTTCTATGGCCACTTAGCAGTGCACTCAGCACCATACAAACTAACCGGTCCATTATCTTCATTTCGCTCTCTTCCTGGTTGCCATAGGTAATAGGATGTATCAGTTTAGTAGCATTCTTAGGTGCAGGTGTGTGCGTTTGAATGCCAGCTTCTACAGGCAGAGGGTTTCTATATGAATCACGTCTAAGACCAGGATTGGAAAAAAACTAAAAAGGAAAGTAATAAAACCATTATTCTGGGAAGACTCTCGTAGTCTATTTAGTAATATGGTTTTAAGCTTCTGTTTTCTACGAGATTATCTTCTCTGCTCACACAACTTCATTAGGTAGGTTTAATGGCTATTTGATCGACTACTGCTAATACTGTAAGAAGAATATGAGTTTAAATAACTGCTCGTTTTGCAGGCTGAGGTATGCAATTATTTAAGTACTGAGACGGGGGGTTTCTTTTATGCTGCAAAACGTAATAAACTTGGACAATGACTCTGTCCTTGAGCCAGCATTGTAACTCTTACATGTTATGCTTCAACAGACTTAGCTTGTCAGTGGCACACAACCACTGCAGACACGTAGATGTTGTGTCAGGGTAAGGGACGATGTCCATGAGAATGTTAACAAAATGTAGAGGCAGAAAGACACCTGGATGATATCATTTTGTGACCATCATCAAATATACAGCAATCAAAGATCAAGCACCCAAAGGGTGTGTGTGTGTGTGTGTGTGTGTGTGTGTGTGTGTGTCTGTGTGTGTGTGTGTGTGTCTGTGTGTGTCTGTGTGTGTCTGTGTGTGTGTGTCTGTCTCTGTGTGTGTGTGTGTGTGTGTGTGTCTGTGTGTGTGTCTGTGTGTGTGTGTGTGTGTCTGTGTGTGTGTGTGTGTGTGTGTCTGTGTGTGTGTGTGTGTGTGTGTGTGTGTGTGTGTGTGTGTGTGTGTGTGTGTGTGTGTGTGTGTGTGTGTGTGTGTGTGTGTGTGTGTCTGTGTGTGTGTGTCTGTGTGTGTGTGTGTGTGTGTGTGTGTGTGTGTGTGTGTGTGTGTGTGTGTCTGTGTCTGTGTGTGTGTGTGTGTGTGTGTGTGTGTGTCTGTGTGTGTGTGTGTGTCTGTGTGTGTGTCTGTGTCTGTGTGTCTGTGTGTGTGTGTGTGTGTGTGTCTGTGTCTGTGTGTGTGTGTGTGTGTCTGTGTCTGTGTCTGTGTCTGTGTGTGTATGTCTGTGTGTGTCTGTGTGTGTGCGTCTGTGTGCATCTGTGTCTGTGTGTGTGTGTCTGTGTGTGTGTGTCTGTCTGTGTGTGTGTGTGTGTGTGTGTGTGTGTCTGTGTGTGTGTGTGTCTGTGTATACACTTGCAAGCCCTGGGCAGATGTTAGCTACATCCCTCATTAAGAAAACAGAACTCAGTTCTCTCAAGAAGCCCAAAGTGTTTATATGTCACTGCTCAATATCTGCAAATAATATGAGGTAAAAATGATGGCCTTTACATCTGGTATTGAGGATATAACCATCTTCCTTAAATTACAGATAGCCATCTCACACCAAATACAGTATTAATCTGCTCAGTTTTGCAATACAAAAGTTGTAATCAACGTTCCTTACATTCTACAAAGAAAGAAAACAAAAATGCTGAAAATTATAAAGTATGAACTGCATTTAAATGTTCTTCAAAAAAAGGGCAGGGAATTGCTTGGATGAAAACACTCAGATACTGTAAAGTGCTGTGAAGCAAGGTTGAAAATGGATTATTTAAATCTATGAATTTGTAGGGTTTTACTGCATTGATCAGCACTGAGCATGGTGTGGCTAGATTGGAAAATAAACAGAAATTAATTCATATGCATGATAAAATTGCAATGCAGCAGTTTGACTAAAGAAATAAGAGAGGCTGTGTGATGTACCAGGACATAAACAGCAGTCCACTTAACGCCAAATGTTTGATTAGACACCTTGGGACCCAGGTGGACAGTAGTCTCTCCTTTGATAATCACATCGCCACAGTAGTCTGGAAATCCTTCTATGTGGTGCACCTCATCACAAAAGGGTTCTCATCCAGGAAAAAAGAGGTCATTGTTCCCCTCTACTCGACACTCAGACCATTATAGAGTACAACGCCTCTTTTGGAATGCATCTCAAAACATCTGCAGCAGCTGGAAAGCCCACAGAAGTACCTCACAAAGAGGATTACTGGCCTCAAACAGATGCCCTACACTGACCAACTCAAAAAACTCCAGCTTTACTCTGTAGCATATCGCCTGCTCCAAGGAGATCTCTGCCTAATATATAAAGCTATGTTAAACCCAGAGCTGTTGGACATGCTACACCTAAAGAAATTCCAACCCCTCAGAGCTACATGCTCTAGAGACCTATACATTTTCACCACAATAAACAGGACATGCTGGAGGGATAGAATCCTGTCCCAGAGACTTCCTATACTCTGGAACAAGCTACCCATCTATGTCAAGCAAAGTTCCTCATTAGCACTCTTCAAGAAAAATCTTGATGACTGGATGGGAAATAGGAAATACACCCCAGGGATCACTTCTGTGGCTCTGCTCTACAGGGGCACAGTAAATTAACTTGGGTGGTGTAAGCCAGGGAACCTTGTTGGCTAGGCTTACATAGGCCCTTGGGCTGATAGCCTAGTACCCACCTATGGAGGGATAAAAGATGACTGTGTAAATATCTATGCACAAAGACAACCTTTAACATGGCAGTATACATGTCTATGTATTTGCAAGGAACTAGTATTCAGGTTTGCTGCTTTGAATCCATATGAATGTAAACATATCAGCATAGGTTCAGGCAAGTGGAGATTTATTGACTGAGCAACACAAGCCCTGTTCTTACAGTATTCACATAAAAACACCTACAACTAAGTGAAAATCACGGAATATTATTTTTTGAACTGGTTGATATTTTGTGGGGGTTTTTTTACTCTCCTGTTCCTTAATCTGACAAATGTCTACTGATCAGCATTTGGTCATACTGGGGGAATAATTAAGTTGAGAGTTAATGAGGGACACTGCCCCTCAGTGGTTTATAGCTACACGTGGTAAATGGGGAATGTCTGGAAAAATTTCATCTAAATGAGACTATTTTCACATAAAGAAAAGAAAACTGTATTTTCATAATTCTCTTTTCCCATTTTAAATTCATCTTAACCTTTTATTTACTTAATAGAGTACTAGTGTTGCCAAATGATGCTGCTTACTCCTCAAAGCTGTTATATGTGTGTCTGTGTGTTAACAGGTGTTCAAACATGGCAAAGGCATCATTGCAGCCTAAATCATCAGCCATAGTCAATAAATGGCAGTTTGCCAAGTAGCTCTCTTGAAGCAGTCAAACTGAATTGACGAACTATAATTGGAGTGTGTGTCAGGTAAAGCAAGCAATGGAAACACAAGAAACAGCAAAACTAAGGAGAACGGTTCCACTTCACAATGTTGAATTACTGAAAACTGGAACTTCATATAGCCGAGACCATATGATCGAGTTTTCAGTAACTCGAAATTACAAAGTGGAATAAAAAAATAAATAAAAACCCAAACACATCATTTCTGCAAGGGGGCAAGCCCCCCTGCACCCCCCATACCCCCTACTTAAATATACCAACTCCAAGATCATGCTACAGTGGGGAAAGGGGAAATCTCCCATTCTGCTCTGTCTGTATTCAAAAGCACTGAACAGGAGATCTCCCGTTTCCTTGCTATAGAGTGATCATGGAGATGGTATATTTAAGTAGGGGGGTTTACCCCCCTACAGAAATGATGTGTTTAGTTTTTTTTTAATTCCACTTCCTAATTTTGAGTTACTGAAAACTCGATCATATTGTCTCGACCATATGAAGTTCGAGTTTTCAGTAATTCGATATTGTGAAGTGGAACCAAGTAAACACAGTCAAAGGAAGCATCAACCTACAATAATGATGCTGGATCATAATGCCATTGTATCCAAAGGTATTGGAGGATGCTTCTACTGGCAATATAAGGGGAATGACAAATACATCTGTTCTAGGAAAGTAAAAAAAAAAAAAAAAAAAAAAAAAAAAAAAAACAGCTGTACAGCTTTATGCATCCTAAATGAGGCAACTTATAGGAGCACAGGAGATTTAAACACCTAATCAGTTGTATTATTTGTATCTTTTTTCCTGTTGCCCAAATTATGCACTGCAATATATTTACTAAATGAGGGTTATTTTCAACTGGCTTACTGTAATGCTGCATATGTAAGTAACACAATAGTGTTATTATATATTTTATATTTCATGTACATTGCTGGAAATTGTATTACCTGCAACATTTTGCTAAAATATTCTGAATGTATTATGAAAAGAAAAGTCAGTTTTATTATTAACAACCGTAATCGCAATATGCAAGAGATTATGACAGCAATCATAAGGTCATGTACACAGCATAAACAGTGCTCATTTCTTGTTAAAAGATGTAACATTTGCAGTCATGACTTTTGCCATTATTATTAAGCACCACAATGTTGCATATCTGTGAGCACAATAAAGGTATGCCTTTTAAAAAAAAAGTTGTATTTAACCGCAGCAGCCTTGTTGAAGGCTTTCGATTTGCATCATGGAATACAGAGGTCAGCATATAGTAAGCAATGTGTTATACTGGATCCGTCACCACAGTGACATCAATTTAGTAACAGGTTTTTGCTATACTTCACTTTAAGGCAATAGCTATTTAAATATACTACGGCTGCTCACACAGGATTCATACATTGCATTAAAATGAGCATTGCATTCCTTGATCGTTATTAACATTTTCTGTATGGCCATTCTATAGGCATAAAGTTCTACTGGCATTCATATACCGCTTGTGCTGAGCTTGGTGGAGTATAACTGCTAAAAAATTACTAATTACAATATTTTGAAACAGTGAAATTGCCAAAATGACACTGTTAAAATTCAATACAAAGATTTTAAATACATTTTCTGCATTTTACCCAAGAACATATTTACCCTTCTTTACTAAAATCATTCAATATTGGGAAGTAGTATTAGCAGTAAGTTGTATTAGAAGTGATAATATAAAAAAAAATGGCAGCGCCCTGTGAGGCTGCGGCTGTGCCGGCTTGACAGAGAAATGTGTAATATTTGTCTTCTTTGCTACTTAAACAGAAAAAGCAGTTTCTGGGGCTATAAATGAAGAAACAGTTACTTATTGTAGAGAGAACTTACTGGAAAACAAGCAACTAAGCTTGTCGTGGAGCTGGACGGACAACCAGCTGTCTGCACAGTCTGTGGAGCTTACAATACATTCGATACTCTACGACCTTGGTATTCTTACACATCATGGCTCAAAGTGCCTCAAACAGGTAAAAAGAGCTCCCACAACACACTGGAAAAAATGGTCAAGATAAAAAGATGTGAAAGATACAGGAAAATGGAACCAAGAGCTGGAATCTCTACCAGACTGAAGGCAAACCCTTTTAGGCCTGCATTACTATCCTTCCTTTTAGCAAATGTGCACTCTCTGGAAATAAGATGGACTACATAAGGCTAGAAATAATATCACAAAGAAAGGTGAGAAATACTTCTATTCTTATATTTACAGAAACTTGGCTGCATAGCAACATTATTAACAGGGCAGTTCAACTGAAAGGGCTCACTCTTTTTCATGCTGAAATGAAGCACTCAGAGGGAGATCTAAAGGTGGTGGTGTCTGCAATGTATATAAACAATAGCTGGTACATAAACTGTGAGACTGCCCTTAGCCACTGCTCTGAAAACAGAGTTCTTAGCACTCAGATATACACTGTTTTATCTGCTTAGAGAGTTAATGGTGCCAGCATCATAGTGGTGTAAATCCCGCCAAGTGCAAACACTAAACAGGCACTGGCTACCCTGTATAACTCAATATGTGAGCTGCAGAACAACAACACAGATTTTGGACAGATTATCACAGGGAATATCAACCAGGCATATCTGAGGTCAGTATTACCCAACTACTACGAGCATGTGGGATTTGCAAAAAGGGGTAGCAGCACCTTGGGCAAGGTATACACTAATATCAAGATGGCATATAAAGCAGTGCAATACCCACACTTGGGCAGCTCAGACCACCTCACCATCATACTAATGCCAGTATACAAACCTGCACTAGTCAGGGAAACCCCACTGTGAAGCAGATCAAGTTATGACCAAATGGAGCAATCACAGTACTCCAAGATTTCTTTGATAATAAAAACTGAAGCATCTTCGTAGAGGCTGCAACAGCTATCTATATGTTAACTTGGATGAATACACAGAAACTGTGATGACATATATATTTAAATGCATACATGACATGACCATCAATAGAAACATCATAATAAGAGCCAACCAAAAACCCTGGCTCACCAGCAAATTTTATGAGCTTCTGAAGGAATGCAATGTGGCATCCAAATCTAAAGATAAGGAAGCTCTCAGTGTGGCAAGGGCAAACCTGCAGAGAGGGCTATAGGAAGCAAAAAGGGCCTATGGAAAGAAAGTCCAGAATCACTTCACTGAGATGTGAGACCCCAGGTGCATGTGGCATGGCACAAAAGGCATAAATGAATACAACTCCCCATCAGCCCAATGTGAGGACAACACAGAATTCATGGGTAGGCTGCACACACCTTTTTATGCAGGTTTAGGGAGAGGATCATCTCCAAGGCATTGAAACCTGCTAAAGACCCAGGAGATGAAATGTTCAGCTAAAATCCTCAAAAGACGTGAAGAGGTCCCTACATCATGTGAATCCTAGGAAGGCTACAGAACCAGACATCATCATGGGAAAGGTGTTAAAAGGATTGTGCTGAACAATTAATCACTGTACTCATGGATATTTTTAATATCATCCTTGGTCAAGAGAAGGTACCCAAATGCTTCAAAAACACAATTATTCCACTGGTAAAGAAATCATCTCTCTCAAGCCTAAATGACTACAGACCAGTAGCCCTTATTGTCCACCATTATGAAAAGCTTTGAAAGGTTAGTCAAAATACACCTGACAGCAAGACTTTCAGCAGAACTAGATCCACTCCAGTTCTCACATCATGCTAGTCGCTCCATGGCTGATGTAATTTCTGTTGTACTACATCTCTCATTGGCACACCTTGAGAACAAGGGCAGCTATGTTAGAATGCTGCTTATTCACTTCAGTTTAGCATTCAATACTGTCACCCACAACAGCTAATTGAAAAACTTGTTCATCTAGGTATCAATGCCCATATGTGCAAATGGATCCTGAACTTCTTGACTGAAAGACCTTAAAGGTATTTGTGGGCAATAACTCTTCAAAAAGCATCACAATCACATCACAGGAGTACCTCAAGGCTGTGTATTGAGTCGACTGCTGTTTACTGTACTAAGCCATGACTGTAAAGCTAGATTCAACAACAACCACATCATCAAGTTTGCAGATGATACAACAGTCATGGGCTTCATCAGTAATGGAGATGAAAAAGACTATAGGGAGGACGTGATCACACTGATTGACTGGTGTGCCAGGTACAACCTCGAACTTAATGTCAACAAAACAAGAGAGATCGTAATGGACTTCAGGAAAACACAACCAGCTCATTTTCCTCTCATGATTAATCGGGACTCACATTGCAGAGCTTCTGTCTTGGTCGATAAACAGCAGTGATATAGTAAAGAAGGCTCATCAATGTCTGCATTTACTGAGGAGACTGAGGAAAGTGAATCTACCATCCCCTATCCTATTCAACTTTTATAGGGGTGTCACAAAAGGAGATACTGCCAGCACAGCTATCTGGAATTTTGTAAATAATTATATATCATTTGTGAATATCAACATGATTCATATGGTTTATTGTTACCAATGTATTAGAACTGCATGTCATATAAGATGGTTTGCATAGACTTGTGGTGAAGAGGTATTTTACAAAGTGCTGCTTAAAAATGGATCCACAGCATGCTCTGCTGTAAGGGAACTGAAGTGTACATACACTATTGTAACTGTTTGAATCTATATATTTTAACGGTAGAAACTGGAACACAGGAGGTTAACTTGCAAAACTTCAGAAAAAAATAGTTGAAATTAAATTACTTTATGGCTGGGTCATAAAACAATTTATCTTTCTGTTTCGGTGCAGCAGGAGGCAATGTCCGTACTAGAGACATTTTCTGTACCGTCTTTAAATGTGAAGAAATATAAATTATACAATTTCCACCATTTGCAAAAAGATCTGAGGTCTATGTATTTTCACAAGTGGATGCTAAATACTGTTGCTTTCAGTAGCAAGAGGTTTACCTGGGATAGAATCAGATGACAAGAAATTATGTCAGTCTGCAAGCTATCCCAGCAGTAATATTTGAGATATCAATTTTAAGAATTCTCTGAGAGAGTGAGAGAGAGAGAATATTCTGTGCTTGTCTTTGACCTGACAACATCAAGATTCGCTCACCACATCCACTTTAGTTGCTCTGAAGTAAGTGTACTAGGGTACAGTATAATTTTCTTAGATATAGTCAGGAATATAGCAAAGCATAGCATAGATGTTATTTATTTATTTGAGACTGTCCTGCAATGTTGTTTAAAATATTTCCTGTGATTTTGAACTTTGATGTTACCATAAAAGTATATTTGGTATTGTCTTGTTCTATTATTATTAAATATATTTAAACCTTTCATTGTGGCCGATCTTCATGAGAAATATTTAAACACAGAGTACTTGCATATTTATTTGGTGACCCTGTGTGGGCCACTCCTAATGCCTTGCTCTTGGTCAAACTACTATTTGTATTGATAGCAACATTGCACAGTAAGATTGTACACCTTTTAAGGGCCTTAAAGTAACTGATAAAGAGATGGCTGGTGGCAGTAATAACCTACAAAGACATGCATTTCAACTGTTTCTCCTTCGGCCACTGCTGAAAATTGGCTTTGTTCCAAGTCGGACTTTCCCAGTAAACAAATGTTGAATAAATAAATAGTGTGGGCAGAAGGAGGCATAGCTAATAAACCTGTGCCAGGCATTCCCAGGTATATGTTTGTGTGTGCAAAACAAATCTCCAAGAGTGTGCATGCCAGCTACTTAGGCAGGGGCACAAAGCACTGGTTGGACACAGAGTGCTGGAGGTCTTGGCTTGGGTACTCAACTGAGACCTCAACTCTATACCGCTGCCAGTGGGGAGTGTCACTGGGGATCTTAAGAAAGAAGGGGAAACTAGCCCTGGATTGGCAGTGGCCTCTGTGTGCTCTTAAGGGAAACTGCACTTGATGCAGTGAGCTGCATCTGGAATACTGCATGTGTACCTGTCATCCTCCTAGTGTACATCCCCCACTGGTACTAGTGGTGAAGATTGAGGCTCCTTGATTACTGTGCCAGTGATGGGGCATCACAAGGGGTTCCATAGAAAATATCCTAACATGTAACTTTTCAGAGTGGTAAAAGTCCCACAAAAGATAGTGAGTGGCAGAGAAGATAACAGGCTCCAGACTTCCAGCCCGACAGGAGTTATACACCGCATGTTGTCAAAACAGAGCTACAAAAATAATCAAGGATCCTACATACTCTGCTTATGAACTTTTCACATGCTTGTCTTGTAGCATTAGATACCCCAGCATGCATCATAAAATGTCCAGATTCAGAAACAGCATCTTCTCTCAGGCAGTGCGACTTCTGAACTGTGGCAATAATCTCAGGAAAGCCGGACAGTGACAAGATATGGGACAGCCATCTCTTTTGATGCAAATAAATGAGAGACCATTTGGATTCTAAACAAACAATGCAAAGATGGCAACGAATGTGCAATATTATATTAACTAGCTCCTCTTGTTCATGTGAAAATCACACAGTGCAAAAGGAACTTGGCAAGAAGAAAATCATTCAGCTGCTGAAGATTATAGGTAAGGTAAATTGTGGTAATATAGGTTCATAGATTAGTACTAGGCTAACTGCCCTTGTGGTCCATTTTAAGCCTAGCCAATTACCCCATGGGAGAATCAAACCCTGCACCTTGTGATTGTAAGGCAAACACCTTAACCATTATGCCACCCTCCCCTGTATGTAGTAGAATAACCACTCTAATGTGAAATGATGAATATATAAGGTAAACTGTGGTAATATGCAATAGGATAACCAGTCTAATGTGAAATGAAAAATATACGTCTGTTATATGTGTTGTTGTATGTATATACATGTCTTCTCAATTCTAACCTGATGCACACAATTTCATTTAGACCGCACTTGTGTAGGCTAAATGACAAAGTTATTGACTTTGACTTTAGTATTACAAAAACAATAATAGAGTTTCAACCCCCTTGCTATATAATGGATGCCTAAGACTTCATAGATTATGACAGTTTAAACAAAGGAGGGTCTGAATATACTAGAACAGAAGATCATTATTACACTAGAAATGGCAGCTGATTTCATTATTCTGAACTTTTAAGGAATAATCAAAAAAATCCTAACTTCAAGTTGTTTGCAACTAAACACACCAAAGTGTGAACCTTGGCCACTGGAGTTCTACATCTAGGTATAATTAGGTCTGCACCTCTTTTTCCCACTGGAAAATGAACGCAGTGGACTATATAAAGAATGAGCAGGGACTATTAAGGAGAACTGGACCATTGAGATCAGGCTGTTATGCCAATAAACAAATCTAAAATAAATTAAATTAAATCAGAGTAGTTAAAAGCAAAATACCAATGAAATAAAACACTGCCAGTGGGTTCATAGAATAAAAGGTAGATATTTTATACATAGGTAAGCGCTTTCACAACTGCATCACATCAGTCCATTAAAATCCATCTATTTCAATCTTAAATATATATATATATATATATATATATATATATATATATATATATAAAGAACAATTTAAAATAAACCAATCAATGGTAAGCAGCAATCAATCCCTTAAAGAGTATAGTATATACAAAAATACAATACAAGAGATACATACATGTACATTATCAGAATCTATTCAAACTCTGATTACAAAACACTTCTAAACTGTATTATGCAAATATATATATCCTAGCTAGCCTGTTGAAACTAACTTTGAGAAAAATATACATTTATGAACTTATATATACACATCATCAATATATTTGCCCTTGTCCCTTAAGAATCAGTCTAAGTGGTACCTTTTCATTAAGCCCACTTCCTTGATCAGCTCTTAACCTCATCATCCATTTGGCCTCCCTAGTTTCAGTGGTGGTGTTCCTTATGTCACCACCCCTAGCTCTTGGAATAATCCTATCAATAACCATAAAGCAAAAAGTGTGCTCTCCATTGGTGCTAATAACATGTTTCAAAAGTGCATTATTAATAGAGTTGCCATGAATGCTTACACTTTAAACATCATGACCATGAACGCAAAAAGAAGGAGAGATGCAAACAAAGCTGCGACACCCGTGCACCAGTCCAGTAATCAAGGAGCCTCAATCCTCACCACTAGCACTAGTGAGGGGAGTGCACATTGGGAAGGATAACAGGTACACGCACAGTAAAGTACAATTTCTCCGAAGAGCACACAGAGATCCCAGTCAGTCTGAGGACTGTTTGTCCCTTTCTCTCCAGATGCCCAATAAGACTCCCAAATGGCACAGCTATAGGGTCCATATCTCTGCCTAGTGGTCAAGCTAAAACCTCCAGCACCCTCTATGTCAAACCAGTGCTTCATGTCCCTGCCCAAGTAGCTGACAAACACACTCTGAGATATGAGTTGTATAGAAATGCACAGAAACTCCTGGGGAAGGCTGGCACAGGTTCTCCAGCTGTGCCCCCTTCTCTCCAGACTATAAGGTAGAAATCACTGCCACCAACCACTAATATCAGCTTCTATAAGGCCATCCCCAAAGGGGGACCATTTTCACTGTGCAATATTACTGTTATCCAAACAGTAAGTGTGAACTACGGCTAAAGCTATTTGAGTGGTTTGGACCACATCACCAAATACATACAATGTGTACTCTAAAAGTTTAAATTACCTTTACACAAAACAGCCATAGTTGAAAGTTTTAAAAATATTTAATAATAAATAAAAACACAAGACAAATTGTATTACTTCATAACAATGACATTACAGAATTCAGAAATCACAGGAAAATGCTTTAAAATAATACTGTAGAATAGTCTGACAAATATAGAAAACAGCTAGACTAATCTGGCTATTTCTATCTATCTCTAAGAGAAATCACGGTTCTAAACAAATATCTTACTTACAGAGCAATAAAGTGCTGGTGAGTGGATTTCTTCAGGCAAAATTCAAAATGTTCTAATTTTTCTCTCTGAGAAAGTCTTCAGTTGATAACACAGTACTGCTGAGTCATTTCAGATTACATCATTCTTAACAGTTCTGACTTAGTTCCCAGACTAACAAAAACTCAAAATTTACATTTCTTTTCGCAATAGGCACCTGCAGGAAGCCACATCAATAAAAGACATTTTACATGTAAAATCTAGTAATTAACTCTTGTCCAAAGACAACAGAAGGAATTCCTTAGTCCAGACACCCTGTCTCGAAGCTGGAGATCAAACAGTCATAAAATGCTTCACTCATCAGCTTTCTTCCAACAGGGTGCACTGTGGTTACATTTTTGAAGCTCAGTACAACATATAGTTTAATCATAACATATAGTTCTCTTTACATTTGTAGAACAAGCCTGTAGATTATATTAATATTTACAAATGACATAGAAATATTTACAAAATTCTATCTAGCTAGGCTGGCAGCCTTCACAAATGCTATCTCTAAAACAGACTCACAGTTAGAAAGAAGGATGACAGCACTATATGTAATATAAATGATTCAGAAATAAATACTTTTTTCTTTTTTTTGTTTTGAAAATTTGATGTTTTTTTTAACAGAGTATTGAAAAGAAGAATTTAATGTATATTGAGAATAATAAATATGCCATTAGTAGACATAGTCAATGATTGCAATTATTATTGGTATAGCGCATAAAAGTATATAAGCTACTGGGGCGTATGGTTAGACTGCAATTAAATGTAGAGGGGAGGATAAAGGAGAGAGAGGAATGAAAGACATCTAGACTGCAGATCACAAGAAAAAGGAGTAATGATAGTTAAGACTGAATCCACAAGAGGAGACATGGTGCAAGAGACTAAAATATGTTGAATATTTAATGTCACCTGGACAAAGTACAAATCACTAATAAAATTAGAAAGAACATTAATTTTCCTGATGGAACCTATACCTAAAGAGAAATCTGAAATAATGTCAACAAGCCTGGAATTTAATATAAAAGTGGGCATGGTGGTACCTGCTTGTCTCCATGGACAACTTTCAGTTTCAGATGATGTCAACAAAACCACACAATTTAATCATTTATTGGATATACTATAGAATGTGAGGAAATGTAGGGAAAAATTGGCAACTACAAATTGAATATTAGAAGAGAGGGGGTAAACTAAGAACTGTATCGCAGAATGCTCAATTTTTGGAAAAATTTATTATATTATTCACTAGAGGACACATGAAATTCCAGGATTGTAGAATTATGGCTGTTTCCAGCTAGTAGAAAAGGAAATCACTGAGACTGAGTGGACAATTTTCAATTTAATATCAGTATTTCACTGGATGAAAATGCACTTCAAAAGACTGGGAATGGAAGGACATAAGTGTACAGTTATTGGTAGTATTTCAAACAGGTAAGAAATTACTACTGTGTGTGTATTTTAATGCTACAATAAGAAAAATCAATCAACTGTAAATATTCTCCAAGGAAAGTAGGTAAAAGTCTGAACTTGTGGTTTAGAATAAGTATGGTACCAACTGACGAATACAGTATCTAAACATGACTTATGGGTAGCTAGTGGTTCAGACATCCCTAGGAGTAACAGTGGTTTTATGTATATGGCAGACAGGGCTGTATCTAGTAGAGATTATATTGCAGTTCCCCGACAACTAAGACACTGGCTATTTTTATGCACTAAAAGCAGAACTGACAGAGAACAGTTTCCTCTTAAGTTTTAAAATAAAATTTAAAAGTAACTGGAACAAGTTGGAACCATATAATGATATCGAAGTCAAACAAAAATAGTATAGAATTTAGATTAGAAACTAACCACTTACAGAGAGACAGCTAAAAAGGAAGTTAAATACATTCAAGAGGAATGTTGTACACAAGGAATTTGTCATAAACATTAATAACTGATCTGGACTGAATGAAGAGAAAGGTGGAGAAAATAGAAAACATGGCATGATGCAGAGTGTCTACTACTGATGCAGGTTTCCTGCCAATGTATTTAAACACAGAGGAAAAAGAAAATGCTGTCAGCTAAACTGAAATAAGAGTAAAAACATCATGTTTGCTTAAAATTAAAACAGTATTTAGTGCAAAGATGGGAAAAGAATACTACAAATGATGATAAAGTATAACAAAATACGGGCATTCATTGTTCAATATACTAATTAGGCTTTACAGTCCAGCAGTCTGGCTGACTACTTGGCAGTATGGATAAAACTGGAGTAAGAATGAATTTTGCATTGCTTGCATAGACAACATGGCAAAAAGAAAGTGAGTTTGTAAGGAAGGTAACAGGAGCAGTCTGATTTTGGAAAGGATTGAACAATTTGGGAATATATACTTGAAACTGTACCCAAGAAAGTACATTATATTCAGAAGTAATTCTGGAAAGGATGTACAGAGAATAAATAGGAGCTTTACAGGCATAAATATTTTTTATCAGGTATGGTTACTTTTCAACATGCTATGCTCAATTCTACAATAAACAGTCATTAATGTACAAAAACACCCATACTGCTTGGACATTCAGAAAGTGCGCTCATTATAAATCAAACCTTTATGATTAGAAAGAAGTCTGGTACTGAAGTATTGGCGAGCAGTTAGACCTTCTGTTTGTATATGCTCTACCATCACATTTTGTGAGGGACATTGTGAAAATATAAGAAAAATCAGGGAAATGATGCAATAATCTGGACAACTGACAAATGTTTATACCAATAGTACAATCAATTGCACTGTGTCTAACCATACATCTAAACTGTCATGAGTTTTACAGAACATCCATAATTTTCCTTATATTTTTACCTGTCTCTTGTAAAAGTTTACATATTTTTAGAAAATATCTGAGAATGTTTGTCAAGTTAATAATGCCATTTATTAGAACGTCATACTTCTGACTTTTAAAACAGAGAGAAAGACAAAGTGTTACAACTCACTATTGGCAGTCCTTGAAATATACAAATCCAGTCATGAGTTATTGCTAAAATTAGATAGCAATAGTAGCAAAACATAGTAACATGACTTCTATTCAAGAAATGTATGTGCAGTATATATGTGTTCTGCATTTGAATTAACATTGTAACAGATGTTTAGGTTTATAGATTAGTACTATGCTAATTGCCCTTATGAGCCATTTTAAGCCTAGCTAATTGTCCCTTGTGAGACTTGAACCCTGTACCTTGTGTTTGTAAGGCAAACACCTTAACCATTAGGCCACCCAACCAACCTACTGGTTGGGACATGAGATTAGTCTATGGGGCAAAAATGCATATGCTTTATATAAAAGTTAAAAAACAGCTATTATGTTATGGTAGAATGTCCATTTTATGAAAATAAAACAGGTATGACATATAGATTTGCTTGCGATGAATTATAAAATGGTAGTACCAAGTCATACAGAGGAAACTTTGCAATGCCTTTTTAAATTAAAAAAAGGAATACTCACTAAACAGGATTGTTCTCATCATATGAATTTTGCAAAAACTGAGAAAAAAGTTTATTGTGATCCTGTAAGTTAATAATGAATATGGTTAGTGTGTTTATAAAAACAAACTCATAGTGATAATGTAAATATATTGAAACAACTAAGGCTGAACAACCTTAATAAACCTGAATTTATCGATATATGATGAAGCTCCAGTGGGAGTGGAGGTGGATAGTTTTTCTTTTTAGGCTTGTGGTTGGTACTTATAACTTTACTTTCAACTCTTTTCAGGTTACCATGAAGGGTTACATTACTACTTGCAACTTCTCTGTTACGAAACTGGAGTGCATCCTTTAAAATGATCAATGTGCCAATCCCACCTGTTATACATCGATTTGCTGTGTTGGTGCTCTAACTTCTTCCCCTTGAAAAGCGGATTGATTTACAGCATCATTTCAAAGAAAAGAAAAACGGTTTGAGTCTTCTTTGAAACCTTGCCAGGTGTTATGTGGTTGCCAACTGTTTTCTCGCAGGAATACGTGGAGCCCAGTTAGCCATCCCAGTTTTACCTTTGTCAGGCTTCTTTGTGATAAGATCAGACCATGTAGACTGTCTTATTTGATTTGTTTTAAATGTAGTCAAAAGGAGATCAGAGACTTTCTTCAAACCATAGAACAACATGATGAATTTAATAAACATCAAGATTACTGATGTAGCAGCCTTAAAATCTTTCCATACTTCTGGCCACAAAACTGTCTGACAACAAGCATGTGACCATTATAACTGCAGAAAAGCCCAAGTGCATGTGACATCTGGCCAATCATTATTCAGATAACACTTCCACTGACGGTATTCTGTAATCTGATCTGTCTGGCCTTGTGAATCCACTAAGGGTTGTTTGTGTGCATGTAGGCATAATAGTAAGCCTGTTCAGTCTTTTTCCTGCAAAAAGTGGTCAATTGATGTACTTCAAAAGCCTATGCAAGTGAAAGGGACTACAAATTCACAGGGATTTGCAAGTTAGTCACTTTCTCTAGCTTTGTAGAATGATTTTAGCATTGCAGGATCGAGGTAGCTTGATCACCTTCTTAAATGTTGTCTATCCAGCATCTTATTTGTGCGGAATGTTTCAGTGGTGTACAAAACTTAATATAATGTGTTAGGAAGTTACTGACACCTTTGTATTGATAGTATGCATACACTCCCTTCTTTAAAAGGTAAGCATGCATGCAAAACTAGTACGCCTAGCACATTAAAGCCATAAAGCAACATTTCATAAGTGTTTTTATAACACTCTAGTTCCAACATTTTACATGTATACTTTTTTTTTTTTTATAGTGATTTGATTAGTCAGGTATAATGCACTAGCAGTAAGGAAAAAAACAAAAAACAAAAACAAGCAACCTCTGGGACACAGAGAATTAAAGTCATGTTTAGACCCAGTTGACCTGGATTCAAGTACTGGCTTAGGCAATGGAGGATACACTTGCTGAATGTGCTAGTAAACTGTCAGTACCAGCATATCCATCCAGGGTGGATGGGGAGGGGGTTTAACCTACTACATTTATTTATTTATTTAACATTTCTTTATCAATTAAGTCCAACTGGGACAGAGCCCATTTTCAGCAGAGGCCTGGGAAGAAATGCTTCAGATGCATGTCTTAGGAATGTGGGAGGAAACAGCAGCACCTGGAAGAAACCTACGTGAACCCAGAGAGGACATGCAGACTCTGCACAGAAGGCACCCCAGCCAAGGATTGAACCAGAGAACCTCTGGCTGTGAGCTGACAATGCTAACTGCTGCACCAATTGCAAGCAGCAGCAAATATGAGCACGATAACCCTTCCCCCAAGCATTTAATTTGATTTGTGTTGCTGGGGACTGATGCATGCACAGAGGTGTGCATGTGTAATTTGTGACTATTTTGAGACATCCATTTGCCAAAAATGTCATGTGCAAAGGGACATCCCTTGTAATTCCCCAGTTTTAGGGCATACAGATGCGTTTCACTCAGTCTTCTACCCATTTAGGAATGGATGTACTTTACCTGTGGTTCTAAGATGTTTTTGTTGTAGCATTTCTTCCTCATGAAAGGAAGTTGGAGACTGTGTGATCAAAGCAGGGTACAGCTAATTTTAGCTTTTACTCTGGTTATAGGGTGAAACCTAAGTATTTGAAAAAGTAATATCTGTAAGCTAATTTTTGCAGCAGGGGAGTGAGGAGGTTGGTAAGGCTTTTTTAGCTTGAGAGGACAACTACAGGACCTTGTTGATCCAGCTGTTACTTAATATAGTAATTCATGGGGAGACTTCAGCTATTGTTTGGATCGGACAGCTATATTCCTAAGGAGTAACATAAATTTGATCCAAGGCTTGCCTCTAGTGTTTGCAGTTACAACTATGTAACTTAACTTGTTTATGACCAGTTCTACAATGCCATTAGCCTGTGATGTGACATTAGAGGCATTATTCTCTTGGGATGAAACTCAAAGTTACTGAGAAGGTCTTTGAACTAAATTACTGTACAATGTTGTCCATCTGTCTGAAAGAATAGCCTTGGGAATGCCCAGCAGTGGAAAGATTTTTGCCTATTGTTTGTGTAAAAGTTCTGCCACAACCAAAAAGTATTAATGTTGCTCGTTGACTAATAGAAATTCACTGCTATAATCTATCTAGTTAATTCTTGGCAGCTTTGGAACCTTGGCTGGTTTACTGGAGTTTCAAACGATGTTTACTTGGTCTGCTAAAGACTGTGTACATTTATTACAACAAGAGTAAGTTCCACCTGGCAACCACAGGCTAGAAAACCTTTGTTGTGCAATCTCTGGCCTATCAACCTTTAGCAAAGTCTGTTAGAGATAGCTTATTCTAATATGAGATTCCTCGATTTATGATTGAGACCTAAATTTCAGCTGAACATTACAGTAAGCATGTCTAATCCTGCATTTGTAATAAGGAGCCATTCAAGAAACCCCAATGCAAATCACATCAAAGATTAGAGCTGTACCACTGTGACCTACTGTAAGTTACATACAGAATCCACCTTTTCAAGAATGCTTCCAAGATGCACAGCAAACCTGGAGGGAGTTATTTTCACCTTCCTCATCATGCTGGTTCTCCTTTCCAAAATCCTTTCCTATTTTTGTTACCTAATTCAAGGGCAATCAAGCCACACTTCTGGCTACCTACAGATTCACTTGTCCATACCCTTAGGGTGACCGCTAAGCCCTTCTGTTTCCTGACCCATATGAAAGTTCTGATCAGGGAAAGAGCCTAATGGCTTTTTTTTTTAAGCAGACACCACATTCAAGCACTGGAGTGGGCTGTTACACATGAATGTCATCATATCACCCCCAGTGTACCCCCCATCATGGCCGTTACAACTGTTACACATACTTGAACCATGGGGAGACACACCTGCGCATATACAACTGCAAATTCCCCTTGCTTCTTGTAACATGGTCAGCACCCAGACCCATGTTTCTGCATGCCACACCTCATACACCTGTAGGTATAAGCATCGTTGAGAATTCAACTACCTCCTTCCCCTTCGGGATGGGCAAGCCAGCAATGGCCACTTAATCCAATCATGCTGTTCCCATCTATTCCAGTTCCCTGCACCGTTAATATAAATACTGCATATGTGGCATGTCACTGCACATAGGTAGCAGAGTATCCTAGTTGTTGATAAATATTTCCGTGGAACAGAAATCTTAGCATGATTTGTTGGACAGTATCTTCCCCTTTCTCACCTTATCTAGTGCAGAATGAAAATCTTGGCATGGTTCATCTCTCATCTTTCTTCAATATCTTTCCATACTGATGCTACCGACAAACTAGAAGCTTCTTCTTCATAACCAACTGTGCCAGCTTTCCTTTTTAATTTTAATGGAAACCTAATTTCATTGTGAATTTTTAAACATCTTCTGTACGTGTTGATTTTGCCTTTTGTTCCTTATTTACATTGTTTTACATTCCTTATTTACAGGACTTTCTATACTGTTTAACACTCTTACATTACACTTAAAGCATATTTTCTTTTCATTTTTTCATGGTTTATTTAGCAGCAAAAGCAGTGATAATATGAAATAAAAAACAGCAACATATGGTATGTCATTCGATACAATTAAATTACATCTTCCATTCCAATGTAGCTATTGGCAATTACACATTAGGGGAAACTCATACATTTTTCACTTTTGTCATTTCTCTGGAGAGATTCTGTGTTATAGCACATTCTGGCTTATTACTTTATATCAATCTGTCACCTCGCTTTCCCTTTTAACTTTACTACTCTTCTATACTTGCAATCATGCTTTCATTTTCTTCTTTTGTTATACATAAAAGTTTATACACATCAACCTGTAATAAGAAACATCCGCAAAATTCAGCCGTTTTGTATCTTTTGTCAGAGTATTCTTTGGTTCTTTTCAGAATACAGCACACTTCAGTGTAGTTTATCACAGAAGTCAAAAGACTGCTTTTCAGAGACCATTTCTATCTGATTAGATACGCTATTTTGACAGGCTAGAACCACGTATCTCTTGTACTCTGCTTGTTTTCTTACTCATAAACAATATGCACTGTATTGTTAAACAATATACTTAGCTAAAATCCACCCTTTCTATCAATTTCTGTACTGTTTCTGCAAACTACTTTAAGGTGTTATCCTATGTACCTATTACCCTCTCTGATAATGAGCAAAGATTGTTTATTTTTGTATATCATCTCCTCTGAGGGATCCTAAACTGTTAAAAATATTTTGGGGACCTCCACACTTGCAAACTATCTAGCCAGACCTTTGTACATTCTTTTTCTAGGTTGGTGGATGCTGATTGTATAGATGTCCAACAAGGGAATCTGTTATTTTCCCTAGTCACACCTTCTGCATGCCACGTAAGAGCTACAGGGCAGTGCATGCAGCAGGTGCACTGTGGGGGCTGTTACTCTCTTCCATGAGTGATAGATTGCCTCACTGACCTGATGGCTTTGGTTTGGTATCAATTTCCACTGATTCCACTCTTTTTTAGAGACTATATTCCACAAAAACTCAAGCAGATAACGCAAAATAGTCAAAGATTCATCTCAATAAAATACAAAAAAAACCCACATTCAAACTCCCAACTGGGACTATACCTCTTACTTAGAGATATCAGCGGTGTTGTCACACAAGTGTGGATTAAAAAAAAAAAAAAAAAAAAAAAAACACACAAAACAAAAATATTATTGCAGGCATGGAAATGAAAACTTCATATCTATTACGTCTACAGCAATCACAGAGTTCAACATCATGTAATTTAATTCTACTATTACCCCACCAGAGATGCATGAAAGGCACACGGGTTTCACTTTTCCATTACTGCTGACCCCACCTGGCCCATTCAGTCCCTGTGCTTTGAATCAACCCCAGTGCACATGAGACGCAACTCAGGGTTACTATACATCTATACCACAGCCAGCCTTCACTTCTGTAGCTGCAAATTCTCCTAGAATGCTTTTAATATTTTCTCCAAGATTAGTTTGTATTTAATACTGTAAACATGCAAGGAATGATGCAACCATACAAGGGTTAAACAGTTTTTTGCTTGTTGACGGTTATAAACAAAAGGTATTAACATTTCATGTGCAACTGAACACATTTCAAAGCCAGCTCTGTGCTTGCATGGCAAATTTATAACTCCTGATAGAGATGTACCCCCATCTTGTTGGCTCTGCTCCTTCAAGTGCTCAAATTCTGCTTATTTAAAAGCTGAAATTAGGTTGCAGATTTCTGTTTCTTTTCTGTTACCTTGTCATGAGATGACAGGCATAAGCCCTCCTCTCTCATTTAATGAAAGCTATACTAGTAATTTTAGCATTTTTAAAGTTGTACTCTTTAGGTAGCATCGTCATTCTGGATAAGTTGGTGCATTTTTTTCTTAGTTAAGGAATTTATGGTTACAGTTTTTCCATTCATTTCAGGTAATATGTTAATTATTTTGTTTCTTTGCTGGTCTTCTCCTTCACCGGATATGTTTTCACTTTAAGGATTGTTGATACAGTAGCTACACAGGTGTATGATTATTATATACTTCTAAAAGCTAAAATCTTCATCGGAGCTCTTCAGCAGTCAGAAACTCCTGGAAAGGTTGGAGAAACCAATATATATTTACAGGGAATGCAACTACTTGCGAATGGAGTTCCTTTCCATTTAAATTTACACTATTCAGATGGAATCTGGACAAAAGGACTGGTGACCATACATTCACCCCTGCTTTACCACCATTGTTTATCATGGACAAGGGGATCATATAAATGTTTTGCTCACCTCTGTGTTACTTGTGCTTAAAATATAAGGGGATAAAAACTTGATGGGAATATATGGCTACTCTTCTAAAGCTCCTCAAAGATCAACAATGTAGTATGTACTTATGAACCCATTTAACTTCTGAAGTTTTCCCAATTGCCATTATGAGGATTAGCTTCTTTCATTTTGCAGATTTTTTTAAACCTGGGTTTCTTTATGCTTACACACTGATACTGACACTAGCTTGACACCATACTTTCAAATAAAGAATTCCAGGTGTAAAACCCAGAAAGATCAGGGTTATGTCTGTGCTTCACTTCCTTGGCCATACTGGTACTTGGACACAGGAACATTTCTACAAGGGAGCTAGGCCGGGATCAGGAGGAGGATGGCACCCCTGTTGCACAAGGAAGTAGCCATCTATAAAAAACACACACACAAAATAATTGACAGGTCAAAAAAGACCCATGAAGATGAGAGTGGACTACTGAGGAGAAGAAGAAATTAAGTATTGTTACTGTAATGCAAGAAGCCCAGAATTTCCACATAGAAGATACTCAAAGATTAAGAGAGAAATTAGAAGAAAGAAAAATACTTGCACAAGAAAAAACTGTCAAAAGCTTCAAATGCAAGTTTGTGGTTATTAATACAACAGCTCCATGAAAAGACATTATACAGAGAAAGAAACTTTGGGACGCTTAGAAAAAGAAGGGCTAAAGGACACGCAAAAATATAAAGAACAAAACCTAGGAATTTTTATAGGGTATAAAAGAGAAACACAGACACGGAAAAGAAAAAGAGATCCAATATGGTACAATATTTATGCAAAGAAGAAGGCAAAACTAATCAGTACAAAAAGGCAGTTCCAAAAATATGTGAAGAGAAGTACAGTCAGTGGCACCCAGATATAGAAAATGTCAAATACAAAATAAAGATAAATGAGGAATGTAGAAAACAGAATATGTACTGGAGAAGTTAAAGAAACAAACTGAAGTTATGAATTACCTGTAAAGTGAGGGATTTAATGTACAAAATACAACTCAGGCAATGTTACAACATAATGGAACAATCATTCTCCAAGTTAAGGAGAAACAGGTGGAATAGGAAGCATCTTATCAGTTGCCACATGAAGATGTTCTGGAATCTTCAAAAGGAAACCAGTACAAACGTTCAGTTGGAGTTGTACAGCAAGGGAAGTAGCAGGAAAGAGACGGAATGTGATCTCAGTTTTGAAAAAATGATCTAAGGTAAGAGTTAATTGATTTAATAGAGATGGATGGACATATTACGATGAATGAAACAGATTACAGAAAGTAACTAAGACCCAAAATGTAAGATGTCTGATAAAACAGATGAAGACAGTAATTAAGACTGTTAACAAATTCATTTGATATAACAGAAGTAAATAGGAAATATTAATACCAGATAAAATCTTACCACAAAAATGCAGACCAATAAGGCATGAGAAGGGAAAAAATACAATCCCATCATGGAAGCACTGACTACAAAAAAAAAATATAAAGCAATTAAGACAGTAAGTGTCACTGTCAGAAGAGTAGAGAAGAGGGAAGAGATCAATAAAAGTACTTACATAAATGTGATAAAAGCAATGTGCAGTATCAGAACAGACCAGGATCTATTGAGCACTGCTGCAAATTTTATTTATTTTTATTTTACATTTGTTAACCAGGGGTGTCTGACTGAGCCGAAAAGGCCCCTTTTCAGCAGAGGCCCAGGGAGAAAAGCTCCACAAAGAAAAATTACAGACACATTTAGTTATTTAGACATGATCAGTGGATCATCAAATAAACTAAAGATATCAGCAGAGAAAGAAACACTTAAAAGATATGTAGATAAGTATAAAGGAAAAGTACAAAATAATCAATTCATCGATGACCTAAAAAAGTTGCACAGATAATTGGGCAACAAAGCAAAAGAGATGGGAACACTACTAAAAAAGAATAACTATATAGTGAAGACCCCGTGGGACATAAAGTTGCTGCATATGGACAGGAGGAGTAAAAGAAACCGTAAGAAGTTTCGGTACTTACCTATTATCGCAACCACTTTTTCAACATAATACCGCTCGCTTCTCCGTGCGCAGATGTACATGGTCATGCTGCCGTTATGTCAAGAAGTGTGTTTTCCTTCACGCTGATAGGTTGTTTTAGGCAGGGGTATCATGGGAAATGGTGCAGATCATGGTTTTGGTGTACTTATGCTGTTTTTTTGCGCTCGATGCTTCTTGATCGTGGATACACTGACGAGCCATCAGAACGTACTCCTCCTCACATGTCAGCACTGATAATGGTACCAGTAAGAAGGAATAAAAGGATATTAAGGCTTGTCACCGCATTCCCTGCCATCACCTTTATTAAGAAACTATGCTGCACAACAAAGTTTGACAGCTTTGTCCCCCCCCCCTTTTTTTGGTCTCTTCTCTTTTTTTGCAGCTGTCAAGAAGTAGTAGACAAGTGGACAACTGTCAGCGTGCGAGTCTGTTACATTAAGCGGCTCATGGCTTGAGAGATGGAATGCGTGTTACACAAAAGTGCTGTGGGAAAATGTATCTCCAGTGACATGATGTCGGGGAAACGGCATAGCTTGAAACAAGCAGTCATTCCTCACATGTCATACCGCCTTTCCTACCTAAACATGGCTTTTTAATAAAGTTAATGTTGTCAATGTGATCCTGTACATACTTACAGTTAAATCAACCCAGCAGGAAGCGAGCGGTATTACCTCGAAAAAGTGGTTGCAATAATACGCAAGTACCGAAGTTTCAAATGTACAGGATATGAAATAGGATACAGTAACAGCCAGAGAAACTGAAACACAATTAAGAAAAACTCCTAAATGGAAAACCTCAGGCCCATATACAGTACCTAACTTCTTGCCTAGAAGTATGGTCATCTTTACATGAGGATTTAGCCTTGAGTAAGAACTACTTATGTGCTCATTCTGAAGAGGCACCAACCTAGTTAACAGGAAAAAAGGATACCCCTCCTAAAGAATGATTTTGTAAGTCATCCTAAACACTAGACCGATAACTTGCCTTCCGACAATGTACAAACTATATACTAGAACTGATGCTGACAGTTTATAGTCATGTAGAGGAAAACTCAGTCATGACAATACAACAAAAGGGTAACAAAAGAAAGTCATATGGAATGAAGGATCATTTGTTGCTAAACAGTCATAATGGAAAATTGTAAAAAGGGGAAGAATCTAAGTATGACATGGATAGATTACAAAAAGCATTTGACAGCATCTCACAGTCATGAGTAAATGACTATTTACAGATGTATAAGATACACCCTACATTCATCAGTCACATTACAGTGACTATGAAATAGTGGCAAACCAATGTTGACAAAGGGAAAATTATTATTCAATGGATACAAATTTAAAAGGGATATTCCAGGGTGATTCCTTGTCACTGCTGTAATTTTGTCTTTCCCTTAACCCATTCAAATGTTTACTTAATAGCTTACATCTTGGTTATAATTTTACGCCCAGAAAAAAAAAAAAACGTGTTTAAAGATTTCTGATCTACTTTTTGTGGATGACATAAAATTATATAAATCATCAAATAAGGAGTTGAAAGCACAAATCCATGTGGTTAAAACTTTTTCAGATGATATAAGAATGACACTGGTTCTTCATAAATGTGAAAGCAACATTTAAAAACGAAAGCTGCAGTACCAAGAAAATATCAGTGTGGGACAGGAATGTGATATAAAGGAACTGGAGCAGGTGGGAGTGTATAAATATTTGGGAACTGATGAAGGATCAATAAGACATGAACAAATGCTAATAAAACTGAGTAAGGAATACTTCAGAAAACTAAAACTAATATTGAAAACAGCCCTGATATACAGAAATAAATTCTAAGCAATAAACCGATTTGCTCTTATATCGGGGTTACTGACTGTCCCAAAAGGTATCTTATCAGTTGGACAGAAAAACAAGAAAATTGCTAAGCAGTTATCAACTGATATACAAAAATCAGTGTATACCAAAGTTATACACCCTTTGCTATGTAAAACGTGTGGGCAATTTGATTATATGTATAGATCTGCGATGGTGGAACTGCATACACATCAGCTGATCTCAACAGATTCAAACGTAATAAATGTTTTAAAACAAGAGAAGTTTTTGTTTACGATGACCTTTCTGCTTGGTTACACAGAACCATTCAGGTGTCAAGAAAGAATGGAAATCAAACCGTTAGTCGATACAAATCAGACGGCAATTAAAGGTGCCAAAAAGAAAAAGAAGGGATGCAAGGTGAAAGATCAGATGAGAAGGCAAGAAATGTGGAAAAGGCATAAATACAGTTCCAAGTACATAAAACTCCTGGAAAAAACTCATGTTGATAAAGATCTGATGCAGGAATGGGTAAGGAGAGGTGAATTTAAACCAAAAAATGAAAGGTTAATATTGGTTGCCCAAAACAGTGGATTACCTACAGGCTGGCTTACAAAGTCCATTGAACATGTGGGAGAAACTGACAAAAGCAGGTTTTGTAATCCAGAACTGGAAACGGTTGCACATCTTGTTGCTGGGTGTGATACACTAATGGCTGAGGATTGTGCAAACACAAACAGTGAAGTAGCACAAAAGCAATTGAAACGTGAACCACAAAGCATTAAAGAGAATGATGAAGTTTATATCACATGGGATCACCTATTACTAACAGTTCAGAAAACAGAAGTGAGAAAGCCAGATATATTAGCCCATGAAAAAAGACCAAAAAGTGACAATGATAATCAAAACTACTACACCCAATGACTGCAATGTCTTAAGTACAGAGGGACACAAAGTCATAAAATACCAGGATTTACAAGCAGAAGCAATAGCAGTGTAGAAGAAAGACACCCAAAAAGTTCCAAAAGTAGTAGGAACAAGGGGTCTCTTGGAAAAGAATTTATAGTCATATTTAGATATGCTACCGATAGAGAATTTAGTCCTATTTAGGAATGCTACTGATAGAATTTACAGTCATATTTAGATATGCTACCGATAGAATTTATAGTCATATTTACATATGCTACCAATAGAATTTATAGTCATATTTAGATATGCTACTGATAGAATTTAGTCCTATTTAGGAATGTTACCGATATAATTTACAGTCATATTTAGATATGCTACCGATACAATTTAGTCATATTTAGATATGCTACCGATGGAATTTAGTCATATTTAGATATGCTACTGATAGAATTTAGTCCTATTTAGGAATGTTACCGATATAATTTACAGTCATATTTAGATATGCTACCGATACAATTTAGTCATATTTAGATATGCTACCGATGGAATTTAGTCATATTTAGATATGCTACTGATAGAATTTAGTCCTATTTAGGAATGTTACCGATAGAATTTACAGTCATATTTAGATATGCTACTGATAGAATTTAGTCATATTTAGATATGCTACCGATAGAATTTAGTCATATTTAGATATGCTACCAATAGAATTTAGTCATATTTAGATATGCTACAGATAGAATTTAGTTGTATTTAGATATGCTATATGATGCATGTAAATCCATGTGAAATATAGGATGAGTCAATTCTGGGCGTAATGCGTGTGCAGAGAAGTTATTTTTGGCGGATATCAAAGATTGAAACAATACTAATTTCATGAAGTGTAATGATACTCTGACTTAGGACTTGGGTCCATTTCTGTCATGGTATTAGAAACCCAAAAGACTTGGAGAAATTAAATAGTGACTTGTATTTATATAATTGGCTAGTGTAACACTATAAAAGAGAGGTTTCATGACTAACTGAATGGAAACCATGAAAATCGTACTCCGATGGGGTCACCTATAAAAACTGAGCCTATAAGGCCCCAGCATACACTTCTCTAAACTGCAATGACCTCAAACCTACTTACAATTAATGGGATAGTAATAAATACTATACCCATGGAGATAAGAGAAAGAAAGACCCCCTCTTCCTGAAAATAAAACTTTTTTTTTCTTTTCAGAAATTATGAAAAAATTAATGTTAAATGGTTCAGCACTTTGTTCTTTGATAGGCTTGTATTTGAAAAAGCAACACATATCCATGTAAATGACTAATAGAATACAGTTTAAACCTGCTGTAATCTAACACTAGTAATGACACATACTTTGTTAGATTACCGAGTATGATTGTGTTCAGCTATCAGGCTGCAGAAGTGCAGCAGTGAAGGCACATCTGTAATCGACACTTCCCCAAGTGAACTATCTGTACTGCCTATTAAACAATGGAATCAAACATTACATCCACCTGATTTTCCTAGCTACCTAATCAGATACATATTATTCCACACAATTTTCAACCAATTGTTAACCAGGTAAGCCCCCACAGGACACAAACATCCCTTTACAGGAGTAACGTCTGCTTAGGTGACTTGCTTACAGTCTATCCATAAGCAAATAGAGGTAAAAGGAGGCAAACTCTGTACTAAAAAAGAAATGCTTTCTAACATTCAGAACCTTAGTCCTAAGGGTTGTAGACATACAAACCTTATATGAAAAATTTAAAGGTGTTTTCTAGATTAAAATTAGTTGGTAATTAGTTTAAAAAGCTTGTGTGTGTGTGTGTGTGTGATTCAGTAGATTCCTTACAAATACCTCTGAATTTTTTTTTTCAGAAAATCTTATTTCCTGAATCTTGTTTGCTGTGTACAGAACCAGGAATATATGAACACTGTTTTGCTTCATAACTAAGAATTAAATCTCCTCACATCCTATAATATTTGAAACTGTAAGGATTTATCAAACTCCCCCCAATGTAAGCATGGCTCTTCATGCTCTAGTTTCTTTCAGTGAATGTTCTTTGCATATTTGCTTGCCTGCCAAGATGTTGCAGCTACACCTACCATATTCCCCGAGCCAGCTATGTGTCAATTAAAGTGATGCATTTACAGATAAGGTTTTTGTGACATCAAGATGCACTATACTTAAAGGCAGTACTTAGCACTTCATTAGACAACTGACAGTTCTTATCTGCATCAACTTCATAATCCACAAAGTAGATTCTTGAATTTTAATAAATTGACTCCTCCTGTTTTCTGCCCTCTATATGATGGTCTTGTTTAACATTTTCACAGTCAACATTATTTTATTCTTGTTAGCTCACTTCTGTAAATCATTTAAATGCCTCTTTCATTAATGGTGTATATTATTGCACCTAACATTTGAGTCGGCCACATATTTTAGAAAAATATGTTGTGCCCTTAACAATGTCAAATGAGTGAAGATTAAAGAAGTGGGTATATAACACAAAATGTCTAGATGTACAACTTCCTTAAAAAGGTCCACTGATTGATGACATCTCTGATTCTTTTAGTCAACCTTCTTGTGTCAAAACCATTTGCTATCCAGACTATTAAATAAACTGACCAACTTCAAATATGCTCCACTGTTTAACAGTGTAACATGTGCGTCCATGGAAGTACATTTAACATCAGGGTCACATTACAATGCACATTTGTGGAAGCAGAACAGATGTTGTGTATTATTCCACTTTATTTAAATATCTAGTAGTTTCCACTTACCCCTTTCCAAGCCCTCTTCTCTTACCTTCAATATCGCAACATCTTGAAGGATTATGTGGCCTAAAGATTCATCACATTTTTAAATAAACTTGCTCTTTTAACCTCTTAATTATTTTATTTGCTGGCTGACCAAGTGAGCTGGTCAAATGACCCTTTTCAGATATAACACAGTCTTTAGGCAACTGTGACGGAGGTATACATTCTGACATGTACATGGTCAAGCATTCATTCATTCATCGAATTGTTTATTCCCTAATACATATTTTATCATATTCAGAGTTAAAGGAAAGTCAATCTTATCTATACAAGAAATCTAGAACATGTCATGGATAAGGCAGATGTCAATTACAGGATGCACACACTTAGTAAGACAGTCTTAGAAAAAAAAACAACTAAGAAAATCATTAATTCATCTTTTGTAGATTGTTTAATGAGACCATCTGTAGTTACTTGTTTATAAATGATAGATCAGAACATGCCAGTATCTGTGACGCAAGTGATAGCTCAATTGCCTTTGGTGCTGGAAGACCAGAAGGTTGTGGGATCTATTCCCACTCTAGGTGGCTGGACTGCAGTGGAGCGTTAAGGGGGTGCTGCACTCCTGGGTATGTCATCCTTTGAATGAGATATTAAACCAAGGTTCCATCTGCTTGAGGTGGTGGTAGCTCTTGTGATCATAAAGGATCCCTTGTCACATATCAAAAAGATGAAGGAAGGTCCTTGATGTCCAGGAAGAATTTCTCCTACTAGTAGAAATGCATCCTGGGATCTCTCCTGAAAAGAGGACACTAGCTTAGAATGCGTAACCTAGTAAGACAGGATGAATAATATAACAAAATAATGTCTTGAACTCGCTGGGTTGCTGGGATGAGTATTAATTTAACCAGACAAGGTCATGTATCGCCCTGACATGAATAAGGTATAGCTATTCATTTACTTTTAAGCTTTTTGCTTCCACTACCTGAGGGTCATCAGTCCCTCTCACTCTGCCAACTACACAATTTGATCATTTGCTCCTCTGGGTGAAAACTCACCAAAAGGGACATCATTTAGGAAGCCACTGGTCGTCTTGTCTTTTTTTTCAACTTTTACTCCTCAGTGCATTCTCAGTAACATGGCAGAGTTTGATATGCAATCAACATCAAAAGGTGCAGCCACTCACATCTGTAATTGACATATCTTTAAACATTGGCCTGTCCCTCTAGGTGCACTGTCGCATGTGATCTTTAGTTTTCACTGAATATTTTCCAACAGGATCATGCACCCCAGGTGTGTGCCATAGTTCATTTCTCTACTCTTAACAGAGCTGACTGTGTGACACATACTGTAGTACTGTGTGTATAATCAACAGAACTGCTATTATTCACTATTATTTAGACATTCTGAAATATACACATATAAGCACATGCAGCACAGCATTAACTTAAAAAAGTATATAAACATGCATACATGTGTGTGTAGGTTCATAAGTACTTACTAGGCTGTTGATCTTTGTGGATATTTTGAAGCTTAGCCTTACATTCCCATGGTAGTGTTTTGGCCCATAAATAATTTTGTGTATGCACAAAACCAAAGCATAACAAGGATATTTTGGGGCATTTAGTTGTATATGTATATACAGAGAAATTCACTTTATAATCTCAAAATACTAAAATACCGAATTTTAGTATCTTGAGACTATAAAGCCGAAAGCCCAAAAAAACGAAACCCACAACCGTGAAATTCAAAATTGCGATCATTCCCATACACACACCACCACACAAGCAAGCACACATACACCTGCCTAATGACAATACAACAAACAAAACATCACACACAAACACAACATAACAAACACACCTATCCTACCTATAAAGCAGGGGGGGCAAGCCCTTCTGCACCTCGGCTACTTATATATATATATATATATATAATAACTCTGAGGTCACACTAAACACACAAACACTAAAATCCCTACCCAATACCTTTACAAGCATACCACTTACCTGAATCCCCAACTAAATCCACAAACCGCACTGCACGTCACAATTGCAACAACACAATGGCAGATTCTACATATCCACATTCGATATTATGTAGTTTTGCATAACTGCACTTTCAAAATTATAGTCTTGAAATAGTAAAATTCGATATTTTAGTATTTCAAGATTATAAAATGAAACTCTCTCTCTCTCTCTCTGTATATATATATATATATATATATATATATATATATATATTCACACACAATCACACACACACACACACACACACACACACACACACACACACACACACACACACACACACACACACACACACACACATATATATATATATGTATATATTAAATCACGAAACTGCTCACACTTTGAAAGAAAACTATGCTGAAGACAAACCATTCCAAAAACTGTGACTGAAAATTAAACATTAGTTTCTTTTTCCAACAGCTAAACTCAAATGTTGGCAAAATTTCTGAATATTGATACTGTTAGGGAAAGGGATTTTTGTAAATTAATGTGTAGCGTTAAGTTTAGGGAAAGCATTAGCACATCTCTGTAATACGGTGAGGGGTACCCCTTATTTAGCACTTATTGTAACCCTTAAGCAGAAGCACTTACATACATTCTAACACAGACCTTCTTAGTTTACAAAAAAAAAGTAATTGTGTTGCTTTTGATAAAAACAAGGCAATCAACAAAGATTGCATGCAAAATCTTTCCTTACCCAAATGCAGTCTGAAAAATGGACATTTGACAGAGTATCATATATGCACCCGTGTGTGTGTGATATTTTAATCTAAGGTACTTATGACCGAAAGAAAACTCACTTGGTACAAATTACTGAAATTACATTTCACTGAAAAGTTAGGACTGAAAAAACATTTCATCAAAAACATTCTAGAAATCATAAATATTATAAAAAGCTTTCTTTGTAGGGGAGTAAACTACCCTAACTCTTTACTTAAATAATTTAAATCCATGATCACATACCCATGGAGAAAAGGAAACACCACACACAGTGAATCAGTGTTGGCACACAGATAGCTACATATCTGTAGGTGCAACATACCAGTGGCCACAGCCAAAACACAGTCTACTAACTTACTTTTCCTAGCAACTCTCAATCAAAAACACCACTGTAAATGTAACAGACAGACTTAAAATTTACACTGAAATGGTTTTCCAGTCAAATGTACTTTTAGTCATTTGTACCTAGTGATTTTTCTTTTATTCAAATACACCTTTGATCAAATGTCACTCGACCACACACACATGGATGTAAGTAAATTGCTTGAATACACATTTGCCAGAACCAAAATTGACCTAAATTTGTTAACTTAAAATGCAAGTGGCCAACAACACATTTGCATGAAACTAATCAATCTAATCATATTTAATCAACAGAAGAGAAGTAATGGTACTTGCAATCAGGAAATATGCTGCTTGAAACACAGTGCCCAACATAGAATGCTTTAAATAGGGCAACCTGGAGACGCATCTGTCCAGTACATAACACAGATGAGTGGTTTATCATTGTAAATCATACTGGTACAATGTCTCAGTCTGCACTGGCAGGAATTCCCTGGTTCTGAGTGATTTCTTCTGTATTAGAGAATACTTTACTGTGATCAACCCTCCCTCAAAATAAAACATTCAGTCATTCCCACCCTCAAAAATAATTCAAAATTTTTGCTTCGTAACTCAAAGATTTAGTATGGGGACATTTAGCAAAACCCTGGCTTCTAATAATCTAAACCAACACCTCAATACTACCAGTTCCTGCAAGCACCATAACAGCCCAGATAACTCCACTCTTTAGTTACAAGAGATCAGTTCTTTAATGCATCCTTTACTTCTTATACAAAGACATGTTTCACCCACAATCCAATTCCCATTTACAGATGTACCATTCTTCCACTCCATCAAGCACAAGTCCAGCAAACAAACTAAGTTTGATAACATTAAATCATCATAGTATTCATAATAAAAGTTACAGCTCTACATTTCTGGATATCACTCTATTCCCCAGGCATCCAAGCTATCAGTAAAATGTTGCTTAAATCCAATATAAAAGATACAGAAATACTACCTCCAGACTATAATATTATGAGGACTGACCCCACAAAAAAAGGAGGAATCGCTTTACTGTACCCCAGCTCCTAGAGCTTCTCTTCCTATTCTAACTTCATCCCCATATTTTACTCAGCTGAAATACTCAGTTTTAAAGTTAAAGTCTAAAAAACACAGTTATTTTAATTTATATCCCCCTAGTAACAACATTCCCACACTCGAAGAATTTCTCTCCTGGGTATCTGGTGCTATTACTTAGGAAAAAAGTAATTCTAGGTGATGTCAATATTGACAGGCAAAATGTAACCTCCAACAATCACTCATCCTCCATAAATCTATTTGGTCTGACTTGACTAATGACAACACCTATTAGATACAACAAAAGGAATAAGGGCACAGTTATTGATTGGATTGTAGTGTCAGACCCCAGTAAATGTACTATCAGCGGAACCTATCCTAACTGCCTAAATGACCACCTCCCCTCATACACACACAAACTTATTACTCATTACTCCAGTAATCACCAACTTAAACCAACCAGGACTCTCTCAAAATTTAAAAAGATTTAACAGTATCCTAAAGTCCTTCAACTGGTCTGTACTAAAAACTTTCAAATTACATTAAGCAATTGCAGCTTTTAATACATCTTTTTTAAACACCTTAAATAACCTTGCCCCTGTAAGTATAAAATGAGTAACAGTAGAACAGTCCACTTGGCTATCCACCCTAACCAAAAATGTTATACGTACTAGAGACAAGGCTTGAACAGAATGTCTAATAAAAAACTTTCAGCAATACAGGAAACTTCATAATCAATCTAAAAAGCAAACATACAAGGAAAAGAAACTATACTATGTCCATCTACAGCTATATCATATTAATGATCCAAAAAAAACTTCTGGTCCTCTATTCACACACAATCCTGGCTCAAAAATTATTTGTAAACCCTTCATACCTGCCCCCAACTCAAAACAGCAACTAAATTTAGTAACTACTTTATAGAGAGCATTGCTGCCCTCACCAACAGCACATCAAACTCTCCTGCACAAACTCATCACATATTACCAACTGCCCCCTCAACTACCACATTAAACCGCTGAAAAATATGAATTGAAAGATTATTTAGTCACAAATGCCAACAACTTCATAATATCTAATATCTACTATAAAAATATGCTACTCAAACTTAAACCTTGGCTCCACATCTGCTGACAACCTCTCGCATGAATATCTCAAGATGGCAGCAGAAGCCATATTTTGCACAGTAGCTATTATACTCAAGAGATCCACAGAGGAATGTTATGTCCCAAGCAATGGCTCATCCACCAATGAAAAAAATGCCAAACTGGGTCCTAACAAGTAAAAACTAAATGATTAGTCATTATTAAAGTTTTCATGTAGTTTTTACATATTCAGAGTCATTTGGTATTTTTTTTTCATTGGTGGAGGATGGAGTATCCATTGGGTTTCCTTTTGTGATTTTTTGGTGCTTAATCTTATGGCCCAGACATTTGGAAAATATCGCATGTCATCCCACTGCACAAGGAGGGGAAACTCTACAGAAGTCTATAACTTTTGTTCAATTTCAATTCTCTTCCCCCTCTCAAAAATCCTAGAAAAATTTATTTATACACAACTTCATCACCATCTCCTCCTAGAACAACTCTTAACCAGTACTCAACATAAATTCCACCCTTGGCATAGCACAACTGCTACACTATCATTTTTAGACAATATAAGCAAGAAAAGGGAATCTGGCAATCTTTTATTTTCCATATTTCTGGATCTATACAAAGCCTTCGATGCTGTCTCATGTAGCAATCTCCTTCAACAACTGCAGCATCTAGGCCTATCCCTTCCTCCTAATCTGTGGTTTAAAGTCTACCCACTTGAGAGACAGCAAACTGTTAAATAGCAGCAAACATTCTTTCCTTACCTCGCCATTACCACTGGTATACTTCAAGGCTCAAATCTTGGTCCTCTTCTATTTAACTTTTCTATTAATGACCTCTATACCGCTTCTAGACAAGAATCACTTATACTGTATGTTGGTGGTTCGACACTAATATACTCATCTGATGCATCTTCTTGAAATCATCTAAGCCTTCACCTCTCTTGAAAAATGGCTTCTACTTAACCCCAAAAAATCAAAACTACTTGCATTTCTCCCCAAGGCACATCTGAAGGACAAATCCAGCTTCAAAATCTTTTTATTTAAGAATCCAGAGATAGAAATTGTATCTCATACAAAACGTCTTGGTGTGACAATTGATAACAACCTCAGATTTGAGCTCCACATTCAACATAATAAACAAAATAAACTCAAGAGAAATTTGGCATGCTTTATAGACACTTTCTTTCTAACTCTGCTAAAACCACACTAGCAACCACTTACCTCCTTCCCTCACTCTTATAAAAAGCCTCCATCCTTAGCAACTTGCAGATATCTGTTAAAACTAAACTTGAAATATACTACAACAAAGTTGCTAAATTTGCTACTAATAAACAATACTATACCCGCCACTACAAGGCCCTCAAAAGTTTGAACTGGCTTGAACAACCCCACTACCTGGACTTCATACAACTAGCTACTACCCACAGCATCATTTATAAACCCAAGGCCTGTCCAGCATTAAGCTCTAGTCTACCTTCCTATCACCCAAACAGTCCCCATAGTTCTAAATGCTAAACAAATTTTCACCATCTATAAAACTCGAAACGCAAGAAGAAATAGCCTTTACTGCTACTCTTTTGCTAAAAAATAGGATTTGATTCCACAGACTATTAGAACTGCATCCTCCTTCCTTCTAGCATGATCTGAAAGGCCACCTACCAAACTCATGGCTCTGCTCATACTATACCCTGGATGAACATAAATATTGTCTTTTTCACACACATATCTATAGAGATTCTCTACCCATCTCCACCTGGCTATTCCACACCCCTCTTAACACTTTACATAACCGTATCCAGTCACCTCCTCCCCATTTATACTAATCTATCCTAATCTGTCTTCCCCTTAAGTAATAAGTCATGAATTTAGTTCAATTGTAAATGCAAAGTGAATTGCCACAATGATATTTTCCAGAACTGTATATAGTGATTTTACTTGGCTTTTTCTGTTCACTTTTGAAATGGCTATTTTCAACGTTTTTTTATGTAATGCATTAGAACTTCTTTTTGTCTGTTAAGTGGAGCTTTTCTCTTTGGGCACCCGCAGAAAATGGACTCGTTACCCATTTGGACTGTCCTAGTATATAAAAATTCTATAAATAATAAAAAAATAAATTAGAACTGGTACAACCATGAATGTGATGTATATAATTGGGGGGGGGGCTTGTCCCCCCCACAAACACATCAGGGGTGCATAGGTCCCCCCTTCAAAAAAATACTGGCAGATAACTTTTTCACAAGATCAAAAACTTAATTTTTGTCACTGATTGGGGTCTTGTCAATATTCTTTTCAAGCATATTGTGTTTAAAGCAAATATTTCACACGTGTGCTGTTAGGTACTTGTGGTTTAAGCAAGTTTGTTTAGGTGAATTATACACAAGACATTTGTATCCATGCAACTTACCTGCATTCATATATATCTACTCAGCATATACACTTATATACATATGGTCGATATAAACCTATTAAGCATTTCCCATCATTAGTCTTAATCTCAATGAAGAAATCCTGTAAAGAATACACATCATTGTGAATAGATGTCCACAATCACTTGTAAACATTAACAGGCATGCATGTTTGCCTACAGCCTTATTGCAAAATAATGCCAGTTAAACTTTTACAATGACAGCAAACCAATCAGCAAATCAGCCACCGTATGCTGAACCTGTCGAAGAATGTGTTTGATACCAAAGATAGGTTAAAAACATCTACAGTTAAGCACTTTCATCTGCAAAACTAAGACAGCATTAGAACTATCTAACCCTAAACTGTGGATTTTTTTTAACCTGTCTTTGGTATCAAACCCATTCTTAGACAAGTTTTGAGTTTGGTGGCTCATCTGCTGGTTGTTTTGCTGTTACTTGCTTCAGTTTTCTTCCAGTACTGCAGCTGCACTAGTTTCTTCCTTTAAACTTTCAAAATGAGAATTTAACAGTCTTTACCACTAATACCAACGCAGCAATTAATGAAGAACATACACAAAACATCTAGCCTAATGTAACAACTACCTATAGATACATGGTTTTGTCTAATTTGTGTACAAGCATGACAAAACAGGAGAATCTTTGCATCAAGGAGGTTACACTCGCCACACCTTTCTTACTTATACTAACTTCATGGTTGCACAACCCCCAAGATCAGGGAAAAGCACAAAAACAGTGTTTCACTGCTACTGTGATTTCAGACAAGATACCAGCAAATATTACAACCAGAAATCAATGTGCAACTTACATGTTTCATTTCCTACTGCATTTTTTATTATACCCCCTCAGACTAACTTACAAACTACATATTATGCCATGTTCATATGCTGTAAATAAAATCACCAACAGTTGGTGATAACATTAACTATGGACTCAAGAAAGGATCCAAGAACACCACTTACATTATATGCATATGTGTGCCTGTGTGCTCATTTATATTTATGTGAGCTTGCTCATGCTCACAACACACACACACACACACACACACACACACACACACACAATCCTAATGAAGTTCTTATTCCTGCTGCCCACTATTATCAGTAGACATTTCCTTCTTTATCCATATTAAGTCATCTGTTGATTTATCCTTGTTTATGCCATGACAGCCTTTTATACATGACACTTTCAAATAAATTACTTCTGAAAAGCAAAATGCATAATAGTGTATAATAAGTGAAAGATATGCCATTTACCTGTAAATACTATAGTGAATGTATGCACACTACACACAACAAACCTTCATTTCATATAAGCTACCATTAAGAAAGTGTAAGCCTGCCTACAAAAGTTACGGCTCTGTCTCTAAGAATGCTTATCTACGTCATCAGATTTCCATGTGACATGTATCCACCTTTAGCATCTTAAAAGCCTTGGATAAGCCAATCTTGCTGACCCTTCAGGAAAGATGATCTTAGGAGTTAAAATTGACCGTGTGTTGTATTTGTCGTTCTGAAGATGGCTAGGATGTCTTTTCAGTTTTCTATACTTGATATCAATCGCATTTCCACTTTTCTCAGCAATCCAGTAGGAATATTTATCAAAGAAGGTAAACTATATTTGCATTAAAATATTTATTGCTTTACTGTAAAAGTGAAATATTCCTTAAGGTATACATTTTATCAGTTATGTTTCACTCAGCTGCTTTTGTTACTAACAGCATTTAATCTATTCCATCCCTGAATTAAGTAATTAAATACTTCTTCTTTCGGCTTTTCCCGGTTAGGGGTCGCCACAGATAGGTTAAAAACATCTACAGTTTAGCATTTTCATCTGCAAAACTAATACAGCATTAGAACTATCTAACCCTAAACTGTGGATGATTTTTTAACCTGTCTTTTGGTATCAAACCCATTCTTAGACACAATAACTACTAAAATCCAACATATAAATGTCCTGAGCAAAGAGTAAGCCTGTTTCATTTATGTGTTATCATCACAATTCCTATGTTTAAACTGCCATGTGATAAAATCATTCTCAGGTGTTCATAAACTAATGAGCTGACATTTAGTTTTAGATAAAACAACTGTATTATTTGTCAGTTTCCTCCTGCATTTTCTCTTAGATAGATTACAAAGGAACAACTGCAGATAATGTTAGCAAAAGACTTCTTCTGAGTGCCCTACTGCTACTGTACTGCTGAACAGCTCTTTCTAACGTGCATTCTCTGGAAAAAAAAGTTGAGGTCACAACCTCATAAAAAAAGAAAACAACTGAGGTGACTTGATACAGATTCCCTTTGATAGCATTACCAGGCTGTAACTCATGCCACACCTTTCGGCCACCTAACCTGGACCGAAACACTAAAGGAGGAGGCATGTCCATATTCATTAAGCATATCCACACCTCCAGGCTAGTTGCTCAACATAATGCATCCAAAATTATCCAAGTGCAACTAACACTGGGCAAGACTGCAATTCAGGTTGTAGCTTGTTAAAAATCCCCTGCCATGCCCCAGGATGCCCACTCCACATTTCTTGATACAGTGGGTAATATTAAGGTACAGCCCAATACCCTAATAATGGGTGATTTCAACTATCCCACCATCAACTGGGAAAACTACTCATGTACTAACTCATTTGCTCAATGCTTTCTAGAATTCATAAATTCCAATGCTCTGGTTCAGCTTGCCCATATCCCCACCAGGGGCAGCAATATCCTGCACCTGGTCATTACCAATATGGTCAACCAATGTTCCATGCCAGAGGTCAACTCTCTGCTGGTCAGATCCTACCACAAGCTAATCACCCTACACATTAGTATCCCGCCCCACCATAAAAAACTTTGGCAAAGCCGACTTCATGCTTCTTAAGACCGAAGTGGCAAGCTTCACAACACCCATATAGACAGAAAATAGAAGTACAACTGCTGAATCCCATACAAATGCATTGTACAAGCACATACATGAGTGCATGCATTGTGCCATCCCCAACAGAACCAAGATGCTATCCTCCAAAAAAAGGAAGCCAGTCTGGTGGTCCCTGCCATAAACAAACTCTAAAACAGAAGGAAGAAGCTGTTGCAAAACACAGTAAAATCCCCTGATTGCAGGAACTACCCTGGTCAGCCTCAGTAAGAAGCTGAGATCCCTCATAAAATCCTCCAAAGCTAGTTACGAAAATAAAATTGCCACGGATTCTAAGGACAGCCACAAAGCATTCTACAGCTATGTCAAGAATTTCAATGGCGACACTCAGATCTGCTCTGAGCTACAGCACAATGGTACTAGATATACAGAAACAACTGATATTGCCAACATCCTGGCAGACAGGTTTAGTGCAAACTTCACCCCCCCCACCCCAAAGGGCCCATCACTATACTTGAAGAATGCAAAGCCCCTGTAATCACAGCTGCACAGGTAAAGACTGCACAAACTCTAAAGCCGAGAACAAAGCATCCATGGGAACTGACAACATCCCAGGCTGCATTCTGCATGAACTAATGAAAGAACTGGTACCCACCCAAGTACCATGTTCACTCATAACCTCACATCAGGCTTTGTGCCTACTGAATGGCACACAGTGATGGATATCCCACTCCACAAAGGTGGCACCACCACGGACCCCAGGAACTACCGCCCCATTAGCCTGACGAGCCTGGTCAGCAAGGCCATGGAACGTATCATTTTGGAGCTTATAAGCAAGGCTATAGGTAACCTCCAAACTCTGGACCCCACTCAGTATGGGTTTGTAAAAGGTAGGTCATATCTCTTAAACCTGATTGACTTCTTTGAAGCAGTCACCAGAGGCATGGACAAGGGTAAGGTATTGCACACAGCCTATCTTGACCTCGCCAAGATTTTCGACACCATCCCCCACTCTGGAATTATAGATAATCTCACTAGACTTGGCATAAGTCCCAATGTCACAAGATGGGTGGCCAACTGGCTCACTGCCAGAACACACACAGTGAAAGTAGCAGACTCCAAATCCAGCTTAAGATCAGTGAGAAGTGGGGTATGACAGGGCTCAGTCCTGGGACCTCTCCTGTTTGGCATCTACTTCTCAGAAGTCCAGACTAATACAGCAGGCCTTTGGCTAATGAAGTTCATAGATGACTGCATGCTAGGTGCATAACAGAATTGCCTAATGATGTGGACATTCTACAAAGGGGCCTCACTGAGACTGATGCTTGATGTCAAAGTCATGGCCTCAAGCTCAATGCCAAGAAGTGCATTGTCATCCGCTGTGGGGAAAAAAACTGTATTTATGAACTACCACATAGTCTGCAGCCTACTAAACACCGAAAGTGTGATAAGAGACCTTGTGACACAGGAGGATAGTAGTCTCTCCTTTGATAATCACATCACCACAGTAGTCAGGAAATCCTTCTGTGTGGCACACCATCACAAAGGGTTCACACCTCCAGAAAAAAAAAAAGAGGTCACTGTTCCTCTCTACTCATCCCTCATTAGACCCATTACAGAGTACAACACCTCATTTGGCATGTACCTCGCAAGACATCTACAACAATTAGAAAGGCCACACACATATCTCACTAAGAGGATTACTAGTCTCAAACAAATGCCATATGCAGACCTTCTCAAAAAACTCCAGCTCTACTCCGTTGCTTATTGCCTCCTCAGAGGCAATCTCTGCCTAATATACAAAGCCATGTCAAACCCAGATCTGTTGAACATGCTACACTTAAAGAAACCCCAATCCTTCGGAGCTACATGCTCCAGGGACCTAAATCTTGCCACCACAATAAACAGAGTATACTGGAGGGATAGATTCCTGTCCCAGAGACTTCCCATGCAAAGTTCTTCATTAGCCCTCTAAGAAAAATCTCCACAATTGGATGGGAAATAGGAAATTCACCCTGGTGATCACTTCTGTGGCTCTGCTAGACAGGGGCACAGGAAAATAACTTTCTTGGGTGGTGAAAGCTGGGGAACTTTTTTGGCTACACTTATATAGGCCCCGGGGTTGATAGCCTAGTACCTACCTATGAACAATTCAGTTATTCATGGAGAGAATCTGAGTCAGATTTTATTTCAAATGGGGCACTAGGCAGTGTAATGGACCATGTCCCATCCAGGCGTACCAATATCCCATTGCTTGTCTGACTCTTTCCATTACAACAAAATACTGTTCATAACTCTCAATGTGCACACAATTTCCTTCTTTACTTTTATAGAGATTTGGATGTAATTTAATACTTTTATTTCAAAAATTAAAGCAAAACCACTGAAAACTATTTGATTAACAAAACACTCTTATCCTGAAAAGAGATGCACCATGAGCAAAAGCAAACTTCTCTTGATTTGTTTATTGAAAATATATCTGGCAACCCATTAAACTACTAGATATGTGCTTGGTTTCATAATCAATTAGAATATAAGGATGCACTAATTGGTGGCTATATGAAGAGAGCAGGATTTCAAAAGCCCAATATGCAATATATTTGTTAACAACCTTGGAAAGCTGAATGGATACAAGTGTATCTTTTCAGAGGTAAACCAAGAACAATATCTGGAGAAGTTACGTGGTCAGAGTCTCACAGAAGACAAACAAAAGTTGAGGGAATTATATCCTGAACTACAGATAGCAAATCATTATCAGCTTATACCCTTACTCATCTGCAATAATTCTCAGAAAACTGTTGCAGTCCAAACACAGTGATTTTCATAAACTTGTGTGCAAAAAACAGTTAAATTAAAAATATCAGTTGTTAAAATACTGCAATTAAATTCAGATATCATGATGTCCAGTTTATTCACAGTCAGATAATAAATACAAGGAAACCAGACAGTACTCAAAAATCATGGCTCATATGATGATGCTTCTGTATACTGCAATCAATTTTTCCTTCATATTCTTTATACCACAACTACACAGACACACAAATATGCAACAGTCTATTACAATCCCTTGTATGATTGTCTGCACATCATATATTTGCTTATCAGATAAATGAAAAATGCACAAATAATGACCAACCTCTTAGTTCAAGAATCAGAGAGTGACACCAAAACTCAGAAACAGATTCTAAATATTTCATGTATAAGTATAGAATGCTGCTGCTGCTAGAACAAGTTTTGCTTTAGCAAGCATTTTCAAAAGGATACAAAGTCAGAAACTCACATGCCTGTTATTATTCAGTGACTGCAAATCACAACAAATTGTAAGAAGCCACGCATATTATGACAAATAGACCTACATACCTCAATTTCTTTAAGAATTGTGGGCAAAGCAAAAATAATGTGGTTGGTGGCAAATTTTACATATTTTATTTTACTTATTTGTTAACCAAGCAAACCTGCTGGACAAAATGCCTCTTTTCAGTGGTTACCCAGGAACACTGTCTTGTTAAGTGACTTGCTCAGAGTCACACAGTGGTCAAATGGGGCAGTGGAAGGATTCAAACTGTATACTTTGACTGCAGGAAACAATCTGTTAGACAACTCTAATTTACTTCTAAAGTTAACAAAAACAGTTGTTGCAAGGATATGCACTTTATGAACAACAAATGACTGTCATTATTAACTGACTGCAATTCAATGCAATGCCAGACAGAGAGAGAGGGAGGATAAACAAAGCGCAAAATCAGAAACAGATTAGTTCACAAAGTTAACATAACAGGTTTTAAATATGCAAGCATTTTGTGATCAGGAACTAGGAAACTCATGACTGGCATAATAGGCTGACTATAAGCCTCAGTGATTTTAATCCTTAGAACGTTAGCAAAAAATTAAGAGGTTAATGAAAGACTAGCAGTTAGTGCAAAGGATTAAGGCTCTAAGCTTATAATCAAGTGTAAAAGGTTTGGTTCTTTTCTACCTCCAGCCTACTGTGCGACTATGTTCCATGCAGTCGAGGATTTAATTATTTCTACCAACTGTTTGACTCTGATCAAGTCACTTAAATGTAACATGCAAACTTTTATTCTGGGTAAGTGTTTGCTGAGCACACGCACACAATGCAGCAAACTCAATGAATGATAGGCACTACAAAATTCTTCTTGTGATTCTCATGATTCAAGATGCTTCTGCTCTCATGCTCTATGAGTGCACAGGAGCATGTTTGACTGGATAGATATTTGTAGTACAGCATGCCAGATTGAATAAGACATTCTACAGGTCCCCTTGTCCAGGATTTTAATATGCAATTCCAATCAGATAAATGATTCTACCTGTCTCTAATACATTCTGCAGGAATTACAGCAGTTTCAGAACAAAACTGTTATCATCTTTTTGCAAAAAGGAAACTCTACACTTTTGTGGTAATTCTATTTTAGCTACAGAAAGTCTTCACTGGCACAAGTTGTACATTTGAGCCTTTGAAGACCTGTAGCAAAAACAGAGAAGCTGAATGGAACCTATCTGCAGCAAATGTTGCCATCTCAGGCAGGTAATTGGGGTGTTACAGAATTTTTTTTTTTTTTAAACTGTATGCATCCGCCCTCCCACCTGCAGCACCAGGCCCTAGGCAGATGCCTAGATAACTCTGTGCTGCATCCAGGCCTAAGAAGAATGCCATTATGCCTCAGAGCATAAAACTTTCTTGCAGCAGGCCTTTAGTGCCAGACATTCAAGAATTTACCAAACCACCAATTTTATTTTAGAGTATTTATGATAACCACCATGATAATAGCAGAAATGGTGGCAGTGAATGACTATAGACTGGAAGATATATATATATATATATATATATATATATATATATATATATATATATAACTGGAACATATATCATAATATATGATAATATATGGAACAGAATGCCCAGCAACAAGAAACAATAAGGTAATGTAAAGGGAAAAAGAGAGGAAAAGATACACAAAGACAGACAAGTCTCGGAAAAAGAGAGAGGGGGAGAGGTTGAGGGAGAGAGATAGAGAGAGACAGGATATCAAAAATGCATGCTGTTTTTGGAAGCTTCTTTAACCTCTTTTTACTTTCTTCAATGTCAATTAAACCTTCATCTTTTTCTAAACTTAAATTACCTCTGGGATACATCTTGTACACTTTTTTTTTAAAGAAATGTAGATGAAGCCCCCAGACAGTTTAACATAGATCATACCTCATTTCCACACATTGCATACACAAAGTACTGGGTTTCTATCCTTTCTCAAGAGCTAAATACTACTCTGCATAAATTCAGATATTAGTAATCAGTGATTTGAATTCTATATTTTACATATGTGCCTACATATGATTGTTTAAAGAAAAAAAACATGCATCAGTTTCTCAAAATGAGCAGAAAACCTTCTGCTACTGCCTGCAACTTCTCCAAGGTTGGAATACTCCTGCTGGCCTGCGTATTATCAGAATTAGAGTATGAAATAATCTGCATATCCAACAGAAGTTTCCTTTGGAGGTTGTTCTGTACATAGTAATAGACTTTAGTCAGTTTTGCTTATATAGCTATTATTTCCTTTAAATACAGATCCCTAGAGCATTATAGGAAGGAATGAGCACACTATGTACAAAATTAATGATGCAATTTCAAAACTGAAATGTATTTCTATGTGGTTTATGTCAATAAATAAACAAAGTAACATATGGGCTCATTAGAATTTTAGCAGGAAATCTTTAACTAAGCAATGTTTCTGTTGACTAATTTCTTCTAATTATGCAGAAAAGGCATGTAAGGATAGATCTAGCAACTGTAATATTCAAAATGTATTTTAAAATGTTAAGCCCTTTTTTGTTTTTGTTTAAGTTGCTCCCTGAAGTGGCACATGTACTTTTGCAAGGAGATTTATTTATTAAAAAAATGCTGCCTGCCATTTGATACAAATCATACTGCAAATAGAATGCCAGCTTCTTCTCTGAGGATTCAGATTAGTGGCAACGGGATTTGAGAAGCCATTCAGTGATGTACTAAAATATGACAGCACCATCATGAAATATTCACCATTCTTAACACCATCTAATATTAAAGACTAAAAGTTCTAGGATTTATTCTAGGAAATCTAAGGTACAGATTTATGATCTGTCAAAATCTATCAGACTTTTGATTTATAATACAAAGGGTAACCTTGTTACCTACTGAATAGAAAAGAACTTTGTTTTTAAGTATCAGATGTTTATTATAAACTTGTCTGCCCTGAGGCAATGTTGATTATTTTCTGCTTTCTGCAATTCTCCATGAATGCTTGCCTCATTATAATGCAAATTTTTATGACTGCTTAGCAGGCATATTTTCTTTGTGCAGAGGAACATTAACTTCTGACAGTTGTGATATAAGCAAATATGTGCTTTACAAATTACAGGGACCTTAAAAAGATTGTACTATATAGTCAAATAAAATGAGAAACATTTTTTTCAATACAATGTGTATTTCATGTGCAGATGAAATGATCAGTTCTTTACAATAAGGACAGGATACTTGTTAGATGATGATTTAAACTGGTAGAACTACTTGGACAAGTGTATGTGCACACAGGGTCGGTCTCTCTCTCTCTGTGAAGTAGGGCACATGTAGGCTATTAACGTGATTTAACATACTACAGTACTACTAACAAACTCGGTGGTGGTGTGTGTGTGTGTGTGTGTGTGTGTGTGTGTGTGTGTGTGTGTGTGTGTGTGTGTGTGTGTGTGTGTGTGTGTGTGTGTGTGTGTGGATTTAATCTGCTGAAATGCTGGTTCTGCCCACTGGAGGTACAGCTGGTGTAATTATGCAATCGTTGAACTTCATTTGATTGACCATTGCATAATTCAAGGGCTTTTCCCCTTTCTTTGAGGTTGTGCAACCATGTAGCTTCAATATTTAATTTCTGATGGAGTTGGAGGGTGACCCATGTAAAAGTTTTTCATTCTACTTACTTTAATTTCAAATGTAACTTGTATTGAAGAATTTGGTAGTGATTAATGGTATCTGCTGATGAGACTGTTCAATGTTTTTTGTTTCAAACACACTAGCTATTATTAATTATCAGCTCATTTATATATACAGATATACACACACACACACACACACACACACACATATATATATATACACACACACATATATATATATATATATATATATACACACACACATATACAGACACACACATATATACATACACACACACACACATATATACATACACACACACACATATACATACACACACACACACATATATATATATATATATATATATATATATATATATTTACACACACACACACACACACACACACATATATATATATATATATATATATATATATACACACACACACATATTTATTTTATTTTTATTTTATTTTACATTTGTTGACCGGGCTAGTCTAGCTGGATATATGTCCATTTTCAGTAGAGGCCCGGGGAGAAAAGCTCCATACAGTTTCAACAATGTTAACATAAACAACATAATAGAAAAAAAACATATTTACACATTTTATACATTAACTAACAGTGAGTCTGTCACTTATGAGTACATAATAAGTAATGTATAATTTTAATAGGCTTAGAATAGTTAATAAGATGGTACATTTATGTGTTGCTAAAAAAGTATTAGTTGCAGGAAAGAAGTTAGTAAAAGTGTTGATATAGATAAAAGAGGAATATAATGAAAATATATGGAGGGGTTGTTAGGTAAAGTGTGTAGTAATGATATGAGTCAGTTAAAAAGATGTAGTAGTAGTATGGAGTGTGAGGAGAGGAAGCATGGTAGTATCTAGAGAAAAAAAAAAAAAAAAAAACAAACTATATACACACATAAAAATATATATACACACACACACACACAGGTTCATAGGTAGGTACTAGGCTATCTGCCCTAGGGCATTTATAAGCCTAGCCAGAATGTGTTGGCTTTTGCCTCCCTTTTAGACTAGATTCCTGAGCCTCTGTCCAGCAGGGCCATAGAAGTGATCCCAGGAGTAAATTTACGATTTCCCATCCACTCATCAAGATTTCTCTTGAAGAGGGTCAGTGAGGGGCTCTGCCTAACATGGACTGGAATTCTATTCCAGAGCGAGGGAAGCCTTTGGGATATGAATCTATCACTCCAGCATGTCCTATTTATTGTTGTGCCAATGTTTAAATCCCTAGTGAGTGTAGCTCTAATGGATTTGGTTTTCTTGAGGTGGAGCATGTTCAACAATTCTGGGTTAGACATGGCCTTGTACGTCAGGCAGAGATCACCTCTGAGTAGGCGATAAGCAACTGAGTAGAGTTGGAGTTTCTTTAGTCGAGCTGCATAGGGCATCTGTTTGAGGCCCACAATCCTCTTGGTGAGGTATTTTTGAGGTCTCTCCAGCTGCTGCAGGTTTCGGGTAAGGTACATCCCAAATGGGGCATTGTACTCAATTATGGGCCTGATGAGTGATGAGTAGAGGGGCACAATGACCTCTCTTGATCTAGATGTGAACCCTTTTGTGATTAGGTGAGCTATATAGAAGGTTTTTCTAACCACTTTGGCAATGTGATTGTCAAAGGAGAGGTTACTATCTACTTGGCTCCCCAGATCCCTAATTACTTCTTCCGTACATAGTGGATTACCTCCTATGTGGTAGTTTGTGGGCACTTAGTTTTTCCCAAAGGGGATGACTATGCACTTTTTGGCATTTAGCTTGAGGCCATGGTTCTGACACCAGGTATCCGTCTCCGTAAGGCCCTTCTGGAGGATGCTTGTGTCAGCTGGCAAGTCGATTATGGCTCCCAGTTTGCAATCATCTGCGAACTTGGTAAGCCACAGTCCTCCCGTGTTTGCCTGTACCTCAGAGAAGTATATACCGAACAAGAGGGGTCCCAGGACTGAGCCCTGTGGGATGCCACTTGTAACCGGTTTAGAGTTGGACATGGCACCCGCTACTCTGACCATGCGAGTTCTATCCCTGAGCCAGTTTGCAACCCATCTTGTGACATATGGGTTAATATTTAAACTGGTAAGCTTATTTATGATGCCAGAGTGGGGTATTGTGTCGAAAGCCTTTGTGAGGTCCAGGTAGGCTGTGTGGACTACCTTTCCCTCATCAATGGCTTTGGTAACTATTTTGAAAAAGTCAACTAGGTTTAAGAGGCAAGATCTGCCTTTAACAAAGCCAAATTGGGTAGGGTCCAGTGTTTGGAGGTTCCCAATGTCTTTGTTTATGAGATCCATGATGATGCGCTCCATAGCCTTGCAGACCAGGCTAGTCAGACTTATAGGGCAATAGTTCCCGGGATCCGCTGTGACGCCACCTTTGTGGAGCGGGATCACTGTTGCTGTACGCCATTCTTTGGGTACATAACCTGTGGTAAGGCTGAGTTGGAACAGTGAATTTATGTGAGGGTTTAGTTCATTTTGGAGCTTGTGTAAGACGCAGCCCGGGATACCATCCGGTCCCACTGATGA